>NW_025533640.1:397500-593884 GCF_020615455.1 Coregonus clupeaformis
TTTTTATCGCAACAAGTCCGCTTAGTGGAAACATAGGCCTACCACTGGTATGAAAATGGTGCCACCGGTGCCAATTGGATTGAAACCTAGCTATAGTCACCCATCCTAACATTACAATGGTGTGTATTTTTCCAAAGTTTAGTCAAAGACAGTAGCCCTACAGTATGAAGATGGGTAGAAACTGATTCTCCAATACAAATCCCCGATCACATTTGTAGGCGGTGTCATGGCGACATTGCCTTATTAAAATTTAATTTTGTGGAATTTCTTTCCTTCTTAATGCGTTTGAGCCAATCAGTTGTGTTGTGACAAGGTAGGGGGGGTATAAAGAAGATAGCCCTATTTGGTAAAAGACCAAGTCCATATTATGGCAAGAACAGCTCAAATAAGCAAAGAGAAACGACAGTCCATCATTACTTTAAGACATGAAGGTCAGTCAGTACGGAACATTTCAAGAACTTTGAAAGTTTCTTTAAGTGCAGTCGCAAAAACCATCAAGCGCTATGATGAAACTGGCTCTCATGAGGACCACCACAGGAATGGAAGACCCAGAGTTACCTCTGCTGCAGAGGATAAGTTCATTAGAGTTACCAGCCTCAGAAATTGCAGCCAAAATAAATGCTTCACAGACTTCAAGTAACAGAAACATCAACATCCTGCGTGAATCAGGCCATCATGGTCGAATTGCTGCAAAGAAACCACTACTAAAGGACACCAATAAGAAGAAGAGACTTGCTTGGGCCAAGAAACATGAGCAATGGACATTAGACCTGTAGAAATGTGTCCTTTGGTCTGGAGTCCAAATTTGAGATTTTTGGTTCCAACCGCCGTGTCTTTGTGAGACGCAGAGTAGGTGAACGGATGATCTCCACATATGTGGTTCCCACCGTGAAGCACGGAGGAGGAGGTGTTATGGTTTGGGTTTGGGGGGGGGCTTTGCTGGTGACACTGTGATTTATTTAGAATTCAAGGCACACTTAACCAGCATGTCTACCACAGCATTCTGCAGCGATACGCAATTCCATCTGGTTTGGGCTTAGTGGGACTATCATTTGTTTTTCAACAGGACAATGACCCAACACACCTCCAGGCTGTGTAAGGGCTATTTTACCAAGAAGGAGAGTGATGGTGTGCTGCATTAGATGACCTGGCCTTCACAATCCCCCGACCTCAACCAAATTGAGATGGTTTGGGATGAGTCAGACCGCAGAGTAAAGGAAAAGCAGCCAACAAGTGCTCAGCATATGTGGGAACTCCTTCAAGACTGTTGGAAAAGCATTCCAGGTGAAGCTGGTTGAGAGAATGGCAAGGCTGTGCAAAGCAGTCATCAAGGTAAAGGGTGGCTATTTTAAGAATCTCAAATATAAAATATATTTTGATTTATTTAACACTTTTTGGGTTACTACATGATTCCATATGTGTTATTTCATAGTTTTGATGTCTTCACTATTATTCTACAATGTAGAAAACAGTAAAAAATTAAGAAAAACCCTTGAATGAGTAGGGTTTTGACCGGTAGTGTATATCGACATCGAACACATCACCCTCCCTAGGAGAGGGGGCAGTCTTAACAATTTGTTAAAATGAATCTGCCTGGATCTTTATTTTAAAGACCCTTGTTCCCTTCGATCTCAACGTAGAGTTAGGTCTGAAACCATTCTGGAGATTGTTGTTTTTGCTATCCATTGTAAATGTTTGTAGGCCTATGTAGCCAAATTGTATCTATGATCGCATGCAATCCATTCATGCTTTTTTCATAGCCTATGTTCTATTTATATCTGTAAATCGACCAATGAAATCAAGCCACAGCCGGCCATGATTACAGACACCTGTGTGTGTCCTTTCAACCTATAGGCCAATATCAAGTGACCGGCAGAACTTGTCATTATACCCTGATGAAAACAGCTTGCCTGTCGAAACGTTGGTATTAAATTATTGCATCTGAGCTCCTAGAGTGTGCGGCTCTCCTTTTTTCTCAAATCTAGTGTGTGCCTTTAATTTGAGAAAATTAACTAAGAATTTCTCACTTCTCTCATCGAATTCTCAAACCAGGGCCTGGTCTGTTTAGTCTGATTCACAAGCGTTCCCGGAAGTTTTGGGATGTTGCGCCTCTGGGTTTAGGAACTGGTGTAGGGTTTCCTTATGCCGTTTGATTCAGTAGGGATTTTATGGATCAATGTTGCCATCTACTGGAAGAACCATAAAGTACACAGGAGTGAAGCCATGAGTCTGAAGGACTCTGCACTTAATTGCTAGACTTTGATATTGTCAAATTATACTGAACAAAATATAAACGCAAAATGTAAAGTGTTTGTTCCATGAGCTGAAATAAAAGATATCAGAAATTTTCCATAGGCACGAAAAGCGTATTTCTGTCAAATTTTGTGCACAAAGGTTTACATCCCTGTTTGTGAGCATTCCTCCTTTGCCAAGATAATCCATCCACCTGACAGATGCGGAATATCAAGAAGCTGATTAAACAGCATCATTACACAGGTGCACCTTGTGCTGGGGACAAGAAAAGGCCACTCTAAAATTAGCAGTTTGGTCACAATTCCACAGATGTCTCAAGTTGAGTGTGCAATTGGCATGCTGACTACAGGAATGCCCACCAGAGCTGTTGGCAGATAATTTAATGTTAATTTCTCTACCATAAGCCACCTCCATTATTTTAGAGAATTTGGCAGTACGTCCAACCGGCCTCACAACCGCAGACCTCATGTAACCAAGCCAGCCCAGGATCACCACATCCAGCTTCTTCACCTGCGGGATCGTCTAAGACCAGCCACCCTGTACAGCTGATGAAACTGGGTTTGCAGAACCGAAGAAATTCTGCACAAACTGTCAGAAACCATCTCAGGGAAGCTCATCGTCCTCACCAGGGTCTTGACCTGACTGCAGTTTGGCGTCGTAACCGACTTCAGTGGGCAAATGTTCACCTGCAATGGCCACTGGCACGGTGAAGAGTGCACAGGTTAATCCCAGTTCCAAAGTATAACGGGCATACCGCGTGTATTGTGTCGTGTGGGTGAGCGGTTTGCTGATGTCAACGTGGCGGTGGGATTTTGGTATGGGCAGGCATACGCTACAGACAAGAGTATTTTAAATCAATTTGAATGCCCAGTGATACTTTGATGAGAGCCTGAGGCCCATTTTTGTGCCATTCATCCGGCACCATCACCTCATGTTTCAGCATAATGCACAGCCCCATGTCTCAAGGATCTGTACACAATTCCGGGAAGCTGACAATATCCCAGTTCTTCCACAGCCTAAATACAGACAAGTCACCCATTGAACACGTTTGGGATGCTCTGGATCGGTGTACGACAGAGCGTTCCAGTTCCCGCCAATATCCAGCAACATCGCACAGCCATTGAAAAGGAGTGGGACAACATTCCACAAACAGCGTGAGCAACTCTAGGCATAGGAGGTGTCGCACTGCATGACGGAAATGGTTGTCGTACCAGATACTGACTTTTTCCTGCTCCACACCCCTACCTTTAAGCAGTCTGACCAACAGATGGACATCTGTACTCCCAGTCCGGCGAAATCCATAGAGTAGGGCCTGATTAATTTATTTCAATTGACTGATTTCCTTAAAACTCAGTAAAATGATGCATTTATATTTTTGTTCCGTGTAAATTCACTGGATTTTCACATTTTACTTCCAGTCTAAGACCAAAAGGAAAGATTTTATGACCAAATGTTCAAACAGGTTAAGACATAACATTTAACGCATAGGAAGGAGTTGTTGAGTGAATTATTCCTTACATTTGACATACATCATGAATACAGATTATTGACACTTTTCTATTGCGCGTGGGGGACTGGCGCCAGAGTTGCTGACCAGGGGGCTGGAGCTAGGCATGTTGACCATGTTCACCTCCTTGGTCCCCTACTTTTGCCATGGTAGCCGATGTCATCCGTTTCCCCGTAGGCATAGATCAGCTTCAATGATGGGGATCGAACAAAACATACAAGAGAACAGAAGAAAAAAAACAGGTTAAGGACTGCATTTAGAAAAGTCCTAGTAGGCACTAAGTAGGGCCTATATCAGCCATCATCAACTAGATTCAGCCAAGGGACGATTTCTCTCTTGAGCGGATGATCGGCGGCCGGAACAGAATTACAAATAATCTGCAAGTTGACCGCAAGAAGCCCAAACAGATGTTTGACTAACATAATTTCAAACCTTGCTTACATTTGTATACGCTCCCATGCATAGGAATACTTGAACATAATCAAATTAAAGTCACTTGGAGCTGATTATGTTCAACAATGAAAATGTTTAAATAAAAACAGAACTTCGCAGGCCAAATATAACCAACGCGGGCCAAATTTGGCTTACGGGCCACCAGTTGGGGAACCGTGTCCTACATAATGTTGTGTCATTGACGTTAAGAAACCATTGTATTTAATAATGCCATATTTGCATGACTCCCAGTCCGTGCCAGGGACATGGATGTGGGGAATTCTGGTCACTACAGCTTTCTTTACAAAGGAAGCCCAATTTAAAAATATTTTCCAATCAGATTTTCTTCAGAAGTTATCTGATCAGGCAAATGACCGATTAGTGAAAAAATATCAGCAATTGAGCAGCCTCCATAAAAGCAGCCTTTAAACTTACTAGTCGTCAACTGTTTCAGCTAGAAACCCCATTTAAACTAACGTGCAAACCGATCTGGAATAGAGCAAGAAAGGATGACTCTGCTTTGTTTCATTTATTTAGGCCACAAAGAGAGGGTGCAACAGTGCATCACAGGCACATTAAAATGAAAAAGGTTTATCCCAAGCACATTAAAATGAAATCAGTGCATCACATGCACATTAAAATGAAATCAGTGCATCACAGGTGCATTAGAATGAAATCAGTGCATCACAGGTGCATCAGAATGAAATCAGTGCATCACATGCGCATCAGAATGAAATCAGTGCATCACAGGCGCATCAGAAGTAAATCAGTGCATCACAGACACATTAAAATGAAATCAGTGCATCACATGCACATTAAAATGAAGTCAGTGCATCACAGGCGCATCAGAAGGAAATCAGTGCATCACAGACGCATCAGAATGAAATCAGTGCATCACAGGCGCCTCTGTACATGTACTATACGAGAACAAGAGTATTTGCAGAGTTGCTATTTAACACAAGTGGAAGTCCTTCTAAGACTAGGTATGCCATTTTCTTGACAAAGTTGCCAATAAACTCACTATTACTCAATCATGTCAAACAAAGGAACAACATAAAGGCTCTCTTCAGCACCATAAGCACTTTGAAGGACAAAAGGCGTATTCAATTTCACATCATCAACTTTTACAACAACTTTGTCATCAACACCATGAAACACTGTGAATGCATGGTAATGTTCACTGAAATTATCAGAATGCAACTTGTCCAGCAATAGGTATACAATAGGTAAACACCTCCTTTGGCCGCCATTCCTTCCAGTTCTCTGCTGCCAATGACTGGAACGAATTGCAAAAATCTCTGAAGCTGGAGACTCTTATCTCCCTCAATAACTTTAAGCATCAGTTGTCAGAGCACCTTACCGATCACTGCACCTGTACACAGCCCATCTGAAATTAGCCCACCCAACTACCTCATCCCTATATTGTTATTTATTTTGCTCTTTTGCACCCCAGTATCTCTATTTGCACATAATCTCTTGCACATCTAGCATTCCAGTGTTAATACTATTGTAATTATTCTGCACTATAGCCTATTTATTGCCTTACCTCCATAACTTGCTACATTTGCACACACTGTATATATATTTTCTGTTGTATTTCTGACTTTATGTTTTTTTTTTACCCCATATGTAACTCTGTGTTGTTTTTATTGCACTACTTTGCTTTATCTTGGCCAGGTCGCAGTTGTAAATGAGAACCTGTTCTCAACTGGCTTACCTGGTTAAATAAAGGTGAAATAAAAAAAATAAAAAATAAAAGGTATACAATGTTGTCAACCACAATGATCTTAGTTATTTGACAAAAGACTGGCATTTCATGCTACATCTTACTGCAAACTAACAGTCCATCTCTGTACTCCGTGCCATCCATCTTAACCCAGCTGGTAGAGTAAATGGCTTTCTGCATAGTGACCTGAAGTGACTCTGCCAACTCCTCACCAACATTAAAATCACTCAGGGAAAATGGTTTCATCGGTCCATACTCGGTATGTTTCAATGGTGATGTCTCCTAGTGATGGCCTATAGCAAATTTGTGTTTTTTGGCAAGGGACTTAGTAATGTTCTTGAAGTTTTTGAGGTTGTTCTTAAAGAGTTTGCACTTTGCCTCAAACATCATACTCCACATATGTAATAAAGGACCGATTTGTCTTATGCATGCTGGGTAATGTATCATAAAGTGATGTTCGGGTATTACGTTTTTAT
Source organism: Coregonus clupeaformis (assembly GCF_020615455.1). Lineage (NCBI taxonomy): Eukaryota > Metazoa > Chordata > Actinopteri > Salmoniformes > Salmonidae > Coregonus > Coregonus clupeaformis. The sequence goes on from NW_025533640.1 coordinate 403,895, forward strand.
GTGGGTACAACGGTTTGAAAAGTGTGTGATGTTCAATTATCAAATGCTTTACATACACAGTCATGCCCTGGCTAAGAAAAGGGGAAAAAACAATGTTGATTATTTGCAGTAAGATGAGTAGCAAATTCCAGTTCTCATTTCCTGGTGGAACAACATCACCCAAAATCAAGGGAACGTTTCTCACAAGACACAGAGTTTGAATAGAATTAAGTGCTATGCTATTTCCACTGTTCTCTAGGTTGACTTTAGTTGGACGGTTTTTGCCCTCCAAGTACCCATAGTCAAACGAGTAGATTCTAGAGAGAAGCGCACGTTTCAAAATAACATTTTCTGAGACATACAGTGGCTTACGAAAGTATTCACCCCCCTTGGTATTTTTCCTATTTTGTTGCCTTACAACCTGGAATTGAAATGGATTTTGGGGGGGTTTGTATCATTTGATTTATACAACATGCCTACCACTTTGAAGATGCAAAATATTTCTTTTTGCGAAACAAACAAGAAATAAGACAAAAAAACGGAAAACTTGAGCGTGCATAACTATTCACCCCTTGTATTTAGCGCTATCCATCATTCCTTCAATTCTGACCAGTTACCCAGTCCCTGCCGATGAAAAACATCCCCACAGAATGATGCTGCCACCACCATGCTTCACTGTGGGTATGGTGTTCTCGGGGTGATGAGAGGTGATGGGTTTGCGCAAGCCATAGCGTTTTCTTTGATGGCCAAAAAGCTCAATTTTAGTCTCATCTGACCAGAGTACCTTCTTCCATATGTTTTGGGAATCTCCCACATGCTTTTTGGTGAACACCAAACGGGTTTGCTTATTTTTTTCTTTAAGCAATGGCATTATTTCTGGCCACTCTTCCATAAAGCCCAGCTCTGTGGAGTGTACGGCTTAAAGTGGTCCTATGGACAGATACTCCAATCTCCGCTGTGGAGCTTTGCAGCTCCTTCAGGGTTATCTTTGGTCTCTTTCTTACCTCTCTGATTAATGCCCTCCTTGCCTGGTCCGTGAGTTTTAGTCGGCGGCCCTCTCTTGGCAGGTTTGTTGTGGTGCCATATTCTTTCAATTTTTTAATAATGGATTTAATGGTGCTCTGTGGGATGTTCAAACTTTCTGATATTTTTTTATAAACCAACCCTGATCTGTACTTCTCCACAACTTTGTCCCTGACCTGTTTGGAGAGCTCCTTGGTCTTCATGGTGCCGCTTGCTTGGTTTTGCCCTTTGCTTAGTGGTGTTGCAGACTCTGGGGCCTTTCAGAACAGGTGTATATATACTGAGATCATGTGATACTTAGATGGTGGACTTTATTTAACTAATTACGTGACTTCTGAAGGTAATTGGTTGCACCAGATCTTATTTAGGGTCTTCATAGCAAAGAGGGTGAATACATATGCACGCACCACTTTTCTGTTATTTATTTTTTAGAATTTTATGAAACAAGTTATTTTTTTCAGAAAAATTACTACAAACATGGAAGTGCTGCAAACTGTTTAGTTTATCATCTTTCTTTACACCATACACAGATGGGAGCTTTGGGTCTGATTGCAACTGATTCAAATGCATTTCAAATTTACCTTTACCACGCAAGACAATCTTAGGGTCATCCTCACTGTAAACCGTCTGAGCATTAGACTTATCTATCAAACAGAACCGGCAAAAGTAATGACCACTGAAGGACTCTGTGAAACCAAGGACTGCATGCATCCCCAAATTGTCTCCAGTTATTTGGCAGATAGTGCCATAAACTCTTTCAGTTGAAAAAGGCACATTTACACCATCACTCTCCAGTTTTTTTACATCATTAACCAAGGGCTCTAGAATGGCATCAAAGCCATATTTCTTTAGATCTTGATAATTAAATAATGACACTAAATGAATATTAATCACAGCAGAGTTAAACTTGGGTGGCAGAATCCTGAGGACAAAATAAATGGCGTCTATCTTGTAAACACCACGCTTGGATCTAAGCGGGTTGGCAGTTTCAAAGTCATCATAGTACAATTGGATCTGTAAAGCATTTCTATGTTTTGAGAACAAGGGATGAGTCTTAAAGTAACATCCAAAAAAGTCTTCAAAAGTGTCTTCCACAGATGTATCCCTAGGTTCATTTTCCAATAACTTACAGATTTCAGAATTGTGACACATGAACGTCAATGTTTCCAGTATAGGAATATATACAAAAGTGTCTTTCACTGGGACTTTTTTTTATTTCGCCTGCTATCATATCTAACTCCCAACACTACTTCTACTGGCTCCACAACACCCCATTTCTGGTTGAGGTACTTTGTACTCTTGGTTTCTGTGTTAAAACTGGCAAATGGGTTTTCAAAGTTCTCAAAACTATCCTTTACAGCAGATGCAGAGGGGTTATCCATAGGCATAACTGACAGAACATCTTGTTTAATCTGAGTATGTTGAAAACTGTCGTCTACAACCATCTTGACCACAGACCAATCTAAACTTGGTGGAGGGATAGAAGCTATGCTCAATTCTCAAATGAGATATCAATGACTGGCTGTTTCTGTGCAACGCTTGACAACAAATTATCAACGTCACAGGGTGCTGAAAGTGCTTGATGCTGCTTTCCAATAAACATTGAGGGTCTTATTCTGATGACATGATCGATACTTGACTGCAGTTTGACAATTCTCTTTTAGGCTATTAATAACAATCTCATGTAGGCTAGCCAACCAGCACAATATAGGGTACTAGGGGGTAACTAGCCCCCTGGGGTAATTGCCCCTCCCCCTGTAAGTCACATTAAGACCACAAGATGTCACCAAAACATTTTTCCAACACTTACCCTGGCTGCCACTGCTCTTGCTCAACAGAAAATGTCCTCTGTATCATCACAACTTATTGAGATTTTTCAACAAAACGATTTTGTGGTAACGTTTTTTGTTTTTTAAAATATACAAGGAGGAAAGTCTTAAGATAAATAATCAATTTGTTTAGAGAGAAACATGTTGACATTTGAGTAGAGTAGAGTAGTAATATGTTGGATGAGTGTGTTGTGGGCAACTCACTGGCCACTGGGGGCAAGTTACCCCTTTATGGTTATGAATGTGTTTCTACAATGACTAGCCCAGTTAGCGTTACTTTATGCTACCTTGCTAGCTAGCAACTTCACTAGCAGTAAATGCTAGCCAGCTAGCTAGTTAGCATAAGCTGCTAGGAGTGCTAGCTAGCAACCTTATTACCAGACCATCTGATGTAAAATCCATAAAAAAGACAACGTTTGCAGTTGTAAATGTTTTGACTAGTGACTGATAGCTTTACAGTTAATGTTACTTTATAGCCTTTTAGCTATTTTACACAGCATTTTATATCATATAGCTAGATATGTTTTTAAGAGAGAGCTTTTCAATTGGCATCTCTCCCAGTGGGGACTGGATTAGGTGTGAGCAGTGCAGAAGGTGGGCTCATGAGTTGTGCTCCAATTTGACTGGGGATAGATTTATTTGTGACCTATTCCCCCTCAGGAGACTGAAAAGATTTGGCATGGGTCCTCAGATCCTCAAAAAATTATACAGCTGCACCATCGAGAGCGTCCTGACTGGTTGCATCACCACCTGGTATGGCAACTGCTCTGCCTCCGACCGCAAGGCACTACAGAGGGTAGTGCGTACAGCCCAGTACATCACTGGGGCCAAGCTTCCTGCCATCCAGGACATCTATACTAGGCGGTGTCAGAAATTGGTAGAGCATGGCGCTTGTAACGCCAGGGTAGTGGGTTCGATCCCCGGGACCACCCATACGTAAAAATGTATGCACACATGACTGTAAGTCGCTTTGGATAAAAGCGTCTGCTAAATGGCATATTATTATTATTATAAAATTGTCAAAGACTCCAGCCACCCTAGTCATAGACTGTTCTCTCTGCTACCGCACGGCAAGCGGTACCGGAGTGCCAAGTCTAGGTCCAAAAGACTTCTCAACAGACTACCCCCAAGCCATAAGACTCCTGAACAGCTAATCATGGCTACCCAGACCCCACCCCCCACCCCATCTTTTTACGCTGCTGCTACTCTGTTAATTATTTATGCATAGTCACTTTAACTCTACCCACATGTACATATTACTTCAACTACCTCAACTAGCCGGTGCCCCCGCACATTGACTCTGCACCGGTACCCCCCTGTATATATATAGCCTCCCTACTGTTACTTTATTTTACTTCTGCTCTTTTTTTATCAACACTTTTTTGTTGTTTTATTTTACTTTTTCATTTTAAAAAATGCACTGTTGGTTAAGGGCTGTAAGTAAGCATTTCACTGTAATGTCTGCACCTGTTGTATTTGGTGCATGTTGACAATAAAATTTAATTTAATTTGAATTAGAATTGTGCAATAGCAGATAATAGGAGAGTTGCCACATCATTGTTACACTGAATTAATTTGTTAAGTTATGAGTCATTGTTTTTTAAATGTTATATTCCAATGTTATTTAATGTTATCAGTTACACTGCATTCGGAAAGTATTCAGACCCATTGACTTTTTCCACATTTTGTTACGTTACAGCCTTACTCTAAAATTTATTAAATTGTTTTCCCCCCCTCATCAATATACACACAATACCCCATAATGACAAAGAAAAAACTGGTTTATAGAAATGTTTTCTAATTTATTAAAATATCACATAAGTATTCAAACCCTTCAATCAATACTTTGTTGAAGCACCTTTGGCAGCGATTACAGCCTAGAGTCTTCTTGGGTATGACGCTAAAAGCTCTGCACACCTGGATTTGCGGAGTTTCTCCCATTATTCTCTGCAGATCTTCTCAAGCTCTGTCAGGTTGGATGGGGAGCTTCGCTGCACAGCTATTTTCAGGTCTCTCCAGGGATGTTCGATCGGGTTCAAGTCCGGGCTCTGGCTGGGCCACTCAAGGACATTCAGAGACTTGTCCTGAAGCCATTCCTGCGTTGTCTTGGCTGTGTGCTTAGGGTCGTTGTTCTGTTGGAAGGTGAACCTTCACCCCCAGTCTGAGGTCCTGAGCCATCTTGAGCAGGTTTTCATCAAGGATCTCTCTGTACTTTGCTCAGTTCATCTTTCCCTCTATCCTGACTAGTCTCCCAGTCCCTGCCACTGAAAAACATTCCCACAGCATGATGCTGCCACCACCATGCTTCATCGTAGGATGGTGCCAGGTTTCCTCCAGACGTGAAGATTGGCATTCAGGCCAAAGAGTTCAATCTTGGTTTCATCAGACCAGAGAATCTTGTTTCGAATGGTCTGAGAGTCCTTTAGGAGCCTTTTGGCAAACTCCAAGCGGGCTGTCATGTGCCTTTTACTGAGGAGTGGCTTTTGTCTGGGCACTCTACCATAAAGGCCTGATTGGTGGAGTGCTGCAGAGATGGCTATCCTTCTAGAAGGTACTCCCATCTCCACAGATGAACACTGGAGCTCTGTAAGAGTGACCAGTTACCCCATTGGGGTTGGGGGGACAGTTACCCCGGTACTTTAAAAAAATGCCCCTTTTCTAAAAACATTTCATGAAGTGTGAACTGTAGCCATTTATTTCCCTTTATAGTTTATTCGCATAAGCATGACCTTCATCCACATAACATTTTTTTCCAAACATTGCTTTGTGTCAGCAACTAGTTACCCCCTAGTACACTATGCGAGCTGTTCTCCCCCGATTGCTGAGTTTGGCCTGGCTGCTAGCTCTAGGAAGAGTCTTGGTGCACAGTAAAAAATGGGGTGTTAATATTTCAGAGTAAAGTTATTTTAACCCAGATAGAGTATTTTCAACATTTTTGAGAGTAAAGTTGCTCTATCAGTGGAGTTAAAAGTGAGTGTAAAAATCTGCAGATACGCAGTGACAATTTCAACTCTACAGCAGTGATGAATACCCGCCACTCTGCTTTGCTGAAGTTTGGCACGTACGTTGGTGGAGGAAGATTGCGAAGGAGTAGCTAGGCCACAGATATTGCTAGGTAAGTTACATCCCCGTTTTTTCAACACCAAACCGGTATTTTTTAACTTTACATAATTTTAGAGTTGTGCTGATGTCAAGGTCATATTTTAAGTTACGAGTTCCATGCGGCGGTCCCCCTTGCAGTGACCTCGTCATCAGCCAGCTAAATTAGCTTGTAAGTTCAGATGGTTGACAGTAATAACTGTTATATGATATACCCATGGAATATGTTTGATATTTTTGTGAATGGCTTGCTGTTTCATATGGCTAAAAATAGGTAACGTTAACTTAGCTAATCAGTTCGTTTGAAGGACACCACCGTTTGGCATGAGCGCAGATTGTGCTTGTCATGCGGTTAGCTAGCTTGCAATCAGTATCGGTAACTGTCTTTCTTTGTGTTGCAATATTTTCACGAATGAAGTTTGTCAGAATGGTAAATACGTAAAATAACGTTCGCTAACAACAAAACATTTATACAGATAGTATTGTTAGCTAACGTTATTGTATAGCTTCCCAGGCTTCCTTACACTAACGTTAACTGTTTTTTATAAAGCTATATATAACGGTAATGTTAGCATGCTTCTGATAGTTAGCCAGCTAATGTTGGTGTTATAAAACGATAACTTAGATCACTGATTTGCATGACGGGTTTGTTTAACATTGCTTAACCATTTTAATGGTTAGCTACTGTTCGAACTAAAATGGCTAATGAGCTAGCTAACTTTGACACATAGCTAGTTATTTGGTAGCTAATGGGACAATGTGCCTCTAAACTTGAACTAGCCTACACCCATTTGCTGCAGAAAATGGCAGCTTAACGTTATATTCAACCAGCACAACTTTGTCTACTTCAGCCTTTAATTGCAGTGTAACGTCTAAGTAATGCATAGTGCATTGCGTAGCTAGTACTACTGAGATAAATGGATAGTTAGCTAACGCTTAGTTGAACCAGCACTAAATGATGATTTTGAATATATATTTTCTTTGTTAACAGAGGCAAAATGCTGTTGCGTGTTCAGCTCGGGGAAGAGCAGAAATACATCAAGCTGTCTGAGCTGACATTCAATGCTTTCTTGAAAGAAGGTAGGTATAATAGGTTAAAGCAATACATATCACCCTAATGACAAAATAATACAGCATTAAGCTATTATCTTATGATATCTATTTAGGTCTATAGTCATTTCTGCTGTGCTTTATATTTTCAGTAACATAAAATCAGGTGCAGATCCTTGTCTTTCATCATTTTGTGAACACGAGGCAACCTTAAGTATGAACTTGGATTCTTGTGAGAAGGGAATGCATGTTTTTCTTTTTTTTCTTCTTTTTTTAACAGTGTGTCTAAAATTCAACATACCAGAAAGCAGAAAGCCAGACATTAAGGTGTATGACCAGTCTGACACAGAAGTTGACTCAGATGTTTTTGAAGAATTAGTAAAGGAGTCACCTGGAACTTTCAGAATCATGCTGGGCAATGGACTTGGTATTCATTCATTCAATTAGTTTTTTAGTTTAAAGGCCAGAATGAGAACCTTTATTGTCTTAAAAATAACAGTTTATTGTAATATGTTTCTATGTTTTGCACAAATTTCATAATGAACAGATACCTCTCATTCATCATCATGCTCGGGTACATCTGATGACACCATCATTCTGAATTTCACTGTGTGTGACGATGTTGAAGAAGTAGCGGCTGGCGAAGGAAGCCAGCCTAAAAGGCCATGCCACATAAACTATGAGGCAAAAGCAGTAAGTGGTGAACATTGCTGTTAAGTCCAATCTGAATGTTGTTTCATCATGTGACAGCATTACATATTGTTTTACAATTACGGAAAGCACATTTCTTTCCACCTATAGCTGATTGAAAAAATCCTAACATCAAAGCCTGGTGGTGAACGCATTATGCAAGAGTATGGAAAAACCAAATCTCTGACAGATGCCACCAGAAGACAGATGATCAACATACTTGCTGCTGAGATGACAGAAACACATGGGTAAGCATTAAGCATATAGATGGGCTGTAAAGAAACATTGTTATTATTTTCCGGTTATTAATTATGTAAAATGTGTTGTGCAATATCAATTCAGTGTGATGTTAACTTTGAATTCATATGCTAGGACATCCCCCCCAAAAGTGTCAGAGCACAGGGGATAGTAGCTTTGTTTCCCTATCTAGAAGACCCATACTCACAACATGGATATGTAAGTAAATGGGTTATTGCAACATTATGCACATATTCACTCTATGAAATGGGAATAGTACTCCTTTATAATTTATTTATAATAATATAGGATCATTACTACGATCCGGAGAGTGGTTCCGGATACCTTGCATGGCGATTGAAGACCATACAAAGAAAAACAGCAGAGGAAAGAGGTGCCTCAGTCAGCAAATCTCCTAAAGGTATGTTTTCTGATCAGTGACATGTAATTATAATGGTGACCTGTGAATTGTACAGAAAGGATTTCTTAACACTGTATTTTGTCTTAAGTTGGTGGGCCAGGCCGTGATCGTCAGCCCTTCACCTATGACAGAGAGCCATCTGATGAGGATGTGGAAGCAGCTATTGCTGTTTTGAGACACTCTGCTGATGAAAACACTGTCCGTGAGAAGATGAAAATGACCTTCATATATCGGCAAGCAATGGTCAACGATGAAGCCAAATCATCAGATGTCTTCTCGGTCTTCCCAAGATTTCTGGACACACCAGGACTGGTATGACAACTTAATTCACTGCATCACCAAAAATATCCAATGAAGAATAAGGTAACACTCATTATTTCTGTCTTTGTGTGTTACATTGCAGATAGAACAAGATTTCAGACTTCTGTTTGGTGAGGCCACAGCCAACAAATTCTTGGAGAAGTGGCCAACCACTTTCAAAGCAAAAGTAATAAAGGAAAGCCATGGACTTGTATCCACCACAGAACTCTTGGATTTGATGCGCAATGCTGAGTCAGCTGCTGAAGTTGAGAATGGTATGAATGAACTGTTTTACTTTTTATGTGGATAATGTAGGTGTGCATTATATGTCCATAATGGTGCAAGTTGTGAATAAGAATGTTATGCTACGGCACAATGTTAACCAGGTTTTTATTTACTTATTTGTAGGCTGGGACAGTGACATGTCTGCCATCTTGCTGCTGCTACATTTGCTACCACCATCTGCACAAGGTAGAAAGAGGCCGGGAAAGATGTCTGCATATCAAGCTGTAGATCAGCTCATCAGATTTCAAAAGGTATGCTTAACAGTTGTTTAAAATATATATTCCATCATCTCAATCTTGTGCACAGTTTGAGGTGATCTTATCTATTGTCAGAGGTTAGTCACCAAAACAATTCTGTTGAATGTGTTTTTTTTGTAGGTTGGAACCAGTGTGCAGCAGCATCTTGACAACATCACCCAAAGCAGTCAGCCCTACCTTCTCGCCCAGGGATCCACACAGAGCAGCATTCACTCCTACTTCATTGTGGTTGACAAGCATGCTCTTCCATGCAAGGCAACAGGTTCAGTAGGAGCTTTTGACGAAGTCTTTAAAGCCCATTACGTATTTGGTACGTCATACAGTTCTTCCTTGAGCAGCTTTTTCACTTTTGTGCAAACAACCATCTATAACATCGACATGGGGGGAAACAAAGGAGACTCCTAGAGTTGCTGAGTTGCGAGCAAGAATGGTGCGTTAGTTGAGATAAAACTATGAAGTGTTTTCTTTGCAAAAGTGACCATGGAAGTCCAAACAACCTTGTTAAGCACCTTAAGATAATTCATGGGCTATGTACAGGCAGGACTCTTTTTCTGAAATGTGGTCAAGAAGGATGCTCACGTTCTTTTGGTAGCTTTTCTGGTTTTAGAAAACATCTTAACAAGTGCCACGGAGAAAGTTTAGTAGATTCTATAGAAGATGATCTTTCAGACCCTCAAAGTACCGTCAACACCAGTAATATTTCTCATGTTGAAGTGTCGACTGAATGTTTAGAGGCTGAGTCAGAGTTATCTTCGCCATACTTTGTAAATAGTTGTGCAGCTGTTATTTCTGATCTAAAGGCAGCAGGTGTTGGTCAAAGTACAGTAAATACTGTAGTGATTTCCATGGAAGAGATTGTTCAAGATATTCATCAGCATGCTAAAGAAACAGTGATAAAGCATGTATTTAGTAATGAAAGAGAAACAGAAATGTGCAAGAAAGTTGAGGCGTGTTTTGAGGGGTTAGAGAATCCTTTCACAGTTCTAAATTCGGAATACAAGCGATCAAAATTTATGACTGCCAAGTGGGAAATAGTAGAACCAGTTGAATGTGTGATTGGTTCAAGATTTGACACAAGACGAAATAAAAAGACTGGAACATATGATCTGGTAGTAGTTCAAAATAAATTCATGTATATTCCAATTTTATCTACACTGCAGTCAATATTTAAAAGTCAGTATTTTGCAGAAATGTTGCAAAGCTCAGCTACCAGCAACTCTAGACTGAGAGATATTTGTGATGGATCTTTTTTTAAAAGTCACCCCCTGTTCTCAACTGAGAAGCAGACAATACAGGTCCAGATGTTCTATGATGATTTTGAGGTCGCCAACCCATTGGGTTCCAAGCGAGGTATTCATAAATTGGGTGGAGTATATTTTACTTTAAGAAACTTCTCTCCAAAATGGAATTCTTTTTTTGGCTAACATACACCTGTGCGCCTTATTTCATACTCAAGATGTTAAACGATATGGTTTTAGTGAAATTTTTGCTCCCATTGTTCGAGACATTAAAGTGTTAGAGAGCGATGGTATTGAGATTCCATTATACAGTGGTTATGTACGTGGCACTGTAGTACAGGTAACAGGTGATAATTTGGGTTTGCATAGTTTGTTTGGTCTGGTGGAGTCTTTCAGTGCAAGGTACTGTTGCAGGTTCTGTTTAGCAGAAAAGGAGGACTTTCAAACAGAATTCTCTGAAGATTCTTCCAAAATAGTTTTACGCACCAAAGATATGCATACTGCTCACTGTCAAGAAATGGCTTGTAATCCATCCCTTCCGTATGTTTTTGGTGTGAAAAGGTCATGCATATTAAATTCATTGAGGTATTTTCACACAACTGAGAACTTCTCAGTTGATGTGATGCATGATGTGTTAGAAGGGGTTGGCCAGTACGAATTGAAGTTATTATTTCTGTATTTGAATGAAAAACATGTTACATCAGGAGAAATACATTCAAGAATACAAAGTTTTGATTATGGTTTCACAGAGAGAAATAACAGGCCTGTGACTGTTAATTTAAGTGAAGGATCTAATGATCTGGGACTGAATGCAATTCAGTCCTGGTGCTTACTTAGGAATGTTCCTCTTATCTTTGGAGATTTGGTAACTTCTACTGACCAACACTGGGGCCTGCTTCTTTTATTATTGCAAATAATTAACATTATATTCTCGCCCATGTTATCTCAAGGTCTATGTGTATATTTAAAACATTTGATTGTTGATCACCATACACTGTTTAAGAAGTTGTATCCTCAGAAAAAACTTTTACCAAAGCACCATTTTCTTATCCACTATCCCCGCTGCATCCAGAAAATAGGGCCTGTACTTCATAGTTGGTGTATGAGGTATGAAGGCAAACATAATTTTTTCAAAAAACAGCTTAAATCGTTTAAAAATATTACCAAAACGCTGGCAAAAAAGCATCAGAATCATATGGCATATAGTTGGCGAAGATCAACAACTTTTAGTCGGTTAGATATTGGTCCAGGAAAAATGGTGGCTTTAAATATGGTAAAAGGAGGTTCTGAAATTGCTTTGGCAATGCAAGTGCCCAGTAGCATTCAGGTTATGAAGGTTAATTGGGCTAAACATAATGGGTATGTTTATCGCCCACACTTGGTTATCTGTGGCGAAGTTGACTCTGAAGTGCCCTTGTTTTATCAGATTGAGTCAGTTCTGATAATGTGTGAAAAACTGTTACTACTCACAGTGCCTTTAGTTACAGTAACTTTTCAAGAACATTTCCATGCATATGAGGTGATCAGATCAAAGCATGATTTAGTTTTTTTTCATGTCGACAACCTGCACTACCCTAGACCTTTTGACATACAAAGGTCAAATGGAGGAAATGACACAGCTCTCCTTGTTGTGCCATATTGCTTTCTCTGGTGAACATTTTTATGATGTTATACTTCTGTCATAGACAAGGCAATGGGTGTACAATGTAAATTCACGGACATTGAAATTATACTTTTTTTTTTCAATAAATGTGGGTGCTCTCATCTTGTATTATTGTGCTTTGTTTTATTTGATAGTATTGATATTTCTATAATTCAGTAACACTACATCATATGATTTAAATAAAAATAAAAAAAACACTGTAGAGAAATGAAAAGTAAATATCATTACACTTTAAAGTGTCATTTTTTGAAGTAAAATTGTAGTTGACTTAACTCTATACAGTGTAATCATATTACTCTCAACAGTGTGATTAAACTACAGTGTTAAATATTTTGACACATTTCATTGTTATTTTTTACACAATATGGAGTAGAATTAACTCTAAAAGTTTTACACTGACCAAAGAGTACATTTTACACTGATTTTGAGTGGGACCAAATGTTATCTGAAACAGAGTTAAATTCAACTCGATAGGAGTTAAATTAACACTTCTGTTTTTACTGTGTGGTTCCAAACTTCTTCCATTTAAGAATGATGGAGTCCACTGTGTTCTTGGGGACCTTCAAAGCTGCAGAAATGTTTTGGTACACTTCCCCAGATCTGTGCCTCGACACAATCCTGTCTCGAAGCTCTACGGACAATTCCCTCAACCTCATGGTTTGGTTTTTGCTCTGACATGCACTGTCATCTGTTTAGACAGGTGTGTGCCTTTCCAAATCATGTCCAATCAATTGAATTTACCACAGGTGGACACCAATCAAGTTATAGAAAACAGCTCAAGGATGAGCAATGGAAACAGGATGCACCGGAGCTCAATTTTGAGTCTCATAGCAAAAGGTCTGAATACTTATGTAAATAAGTGTTTTTTGGGGGGGTTATTTTTGTACACATTTGCAAACATTTCTAAAAACCTGTTTTCGCTTTGTCATGATGGGACATTGTGTTTGCATTGATGAGGAAAACAATTAATTTAATCCATTTAAGAATAAGGCTGTAACGTAACAAAATATGGAAAAAGGGATGGGGTCTGAATACTTTCCGAATGCACAGTATATTCCATTCCAATGAATAATTGTTTTAATTAATTAAAAACTATTAAAAACGTTTTCTTCCTGAATGTCATTTTAAAGACTTTTGGGATTTAAAATCTTGTTTAGTGCAATTGTACATAATGGATTATATGGAAAAAGCAAGCAGAAAATTAATGTACAGGTGAGTTAGAGGGACTTTACATCAAATCTTTTCATAGTGCAGATATTATAGGTGACATGTGCAACACCATTTCCTCCCCATATTTTATTTAAAATAAGACATCTAGACTTACATTTGAAGTATTACTTATTAAAGAAAACAGATTAAATGGGTTTTAACACACTTGTGAGAAACCCTATCCCATAATCTTCTACCGGGGTAATAGAAACCCTCCGTTGGTCAGTTACCCCGGTACTTTTACCATGAAGTGTGAAATTTAGCCATTTACATAGTGTACTAGGGGGCTAGTTACCCCCTAGTACACTAAGCGAGCTGTTGGCTAGAGCCTTCAATATAAAGATGGGCAGAAACTGCTTCTCCATTAGAAACCCCCAACACATTTGTAGGGGATGACATTGCGACATATGCTAGCTAAACTCATGAGCAGAAACACTTAAATCGGGTCAAATGGTTGTCTCGCTCGGAACCGCGCATGCGAGGGCCGTCAAAGGCACTCCTTCACGTTGTTTACGAAAATGACAGTGTCAGTTTGTCACTTTCACGTTCAACTACGTAAGTCATTGGCTCGAATTTAGGAAGCAAACTACTATTTCGTCCCTTAGCTGTACTGGCATCGAACACGTCACCCTCCCTAGGAGAGGGGGTGACCTTGAGAATTTGTTAAAAAGGAGAGGCTGCCTGGAGCTTTAATTTAAAAACCGGATGTTCCAGTCAGTCTCAACATAGGTCTGTAGCCATTCTTGACCGTTTTAGCGATCCATTGTAAGTGTTTAAATCACCTCATTTTTCAGCATAACGCACAGCCCCATGTTGCAAGGATCTCTACACAATTCCAAGAAGCTGACAACATCCCAGTTCTTCCATGGCCTGCATACACAGACATGTCACCAATTAAATGTTTGGGAAGCTCTGGATCGGTGTACAACAATGTTCCATTTCCTGCCAATATCCAGGAACGTCGCACAGCCGTTGACGAGCGGAAAAAACGTTCCACAATCAGCCTGAGCAACTATACGTATGTGTCACACTTAATGACGGAAATGGCTGTCCCACCAGATGCTGACTTTTTCCCCTGCGCCACACCCCTACCTTAAGGTATCTGACCAACAGATGCACATCTGTATTCCCAGTCATGTGAAATCCATAGATTAGGGCCTGATTAATTTATTTCAATTGACTGATTTCCTTACAACTCAGTAAAATTGTTACATATTTCTGTTCAGAGTAAAGTCATTGGATTTTCACATTTTGCTTCCAGTCCAAGATGAAACGTTTCATCACCAAGCGTTCAAACATGGTAAGACATAACATTTTACGCATAGGAAGGAGTAGTTGAGTGAATTATTCCTTACATTTATTGACATTTTCATATATCATGAATACAGATTATTGACACTTTTCTATTGCGCGTGGGGGACTGGCGCCAGAGTTGCTGACCAGGGGGCTGGAGCTAGGCATGTTGAGCAGGTTCACCTCCTTGGTCCCCCTACTTTTGCCATGGTAGCCGATGTCATCCGTTTTCCCGTAGGCATAGATCAGCTTCAATGGACTGTCCTATGATGGGGATCGAACAAAACATACAAGAGAACAGAAGAAAAAAAACAGGTTAAGGACTGCGTTTAGAAAAGTCCTAGTAGGCACCAAGTAGGGCCTATATCAGCCATCAACAAGATTCAGCCAAGGGCCGATTTCTCTCTTGAGCGGATGATCGGCGGCCGTTTCAAACCTTGCTTACATTTGTATACGATCACATGAGTCTACGCCGTGGGAATACTTGAACAGATTTCTTAAATTAAAGTCACTTGCAGCGGATTTCCCAGTGTTTACAGTCTTATGTCCAACAATGAAAATTGTTCCCTCTGATAACGTCGGAGGCCAAATAAAACCAGCCGCGGTCCAAATTCAACCTGCGGGCCACCAGTTGGGGAACCATATCCAACATAATGTTGTCATTGACGTTATGACTCCATAGTCTTTAATAATGCCATTTTAAATGCTAAGTTTGTGAATCTCCGAGAACCACGTAGGGTTACAAAAGCCTCCATGTTTATGCAGTTTGTGGTGAACTACTCAATAAAATAACTAGTAAGTGGATATAAACGACAGATGGTCTAGCTCAGGGTTTCACCAACTTAACTCACGGTCATGCGGAAGTCATCCTTGTCACATGACTGGATGGCCCTCCAGAAGGTCATGGTGGTTTGACCGTCTGCCTCGGTCAGGGACAGGAGGGTGTAGTCCTGTTTCTCATCCACCAAGGGAAATCCGTTGCTTGTGGCATGATAATCCTGAAGGAAATACAACAAAAATACTGAGTTATCTGGAGTATTTATAGAGCCTACTAGACGTGTGTTTTATTAGGTGTGCTTGGTGAAAGCACAACTTTAGAAACTGTTCATTATCACTATTATGCTGCTGCCACCATCTGTAGCACCAGAACCATAAGCTATCAACACCAGAAAGTCCAGACTGCCACTGGTCAGGTTGCTTGAAGAAACTGACACTAATACTGGTCACACTACAACCATATTTGCATGACTCCCAGTGCGTGCCAGGGACATGGATGTGGGGAATTCTGGTCACTACAGCTTTCTTTACAAAGGAAGCCCAATTTAAAAATATTTTCCAATCAGATTTTCTTCAGAAGTTATCTGATCAGGCAAATGACCGATTAGTGAAAAAATATCATAATTGAGCAGCCTCCATAAAAGCAGCCTTCTTACTAGTCGTCAACTGTTTCAGCTAGAAACCCCATTTAAACTAACGTGCAAACCGATCTGGAATAGTGTGCTTGTATACTGACCACAACCATAAAACCTTTTCTAGTTATACTTAAAATGTTATATAGAGTTCAGCTCTTCTCTAAAACTTGACCAGGTGCAACACATTCACATGTAGTTTGCCAAATGTTTGAGGTGTTGAAAACCACTACACTGTCACAGTAGCCTATTCCTAAGACCTACAACATAACTGCCTCTTCCTAAACGCTAGGACGCAGGGTTAGGGCTACTTCTACAAGAAACTACTACATTACCACTGATACTTGTCTAATTGTAACGATTACAGGTTAATGGTTTAGATACCTTGAAGTAGTTGGCTTTTGGTCCGACCCCTCCAATAACGATATCTGCTCCAGCCATGTCTCCATTTGGGCTGAACCCGAATCCCACCCAGCCAGTGGTCTTGAAGGTCAGCTGGAACGTGATGGTGCCCTGGACCTCGCTGAACCCCCACTTCAGGATGACATTGTTGTCCACGTCAAGGTGCTCCATGAAGGGCATATGGATGTCCGGCTGTGCCCCGATCACTGGAGTCCAAGTCAGGAGCAGGGAGAGGAGTAGAAGGATCATCCTGTCTGTCACCCACAGATAGAGCCTGAGAACTCAACCAGCTCAGAGACAAAAACTCCAGGTCAAACAAACAGCTATCTCGCCACGGAGCGCCGCTAAGATTCTGACACACTCACTGCCCTTGTCCGAATACCCGTGCTTGCGTCCTAAATAGTTAGTAGGCTTTTCGGGTATGCGAAAATACGTTTTATAGTATGTGAAACTAAATCAATGTAGACCCAGGTGTGTTTGACAACAGCTGATAATCAGAGAAAGGAGACGCCATTGCGTTGTTTCCCGCCATTTAGCTACAGCCAGTCCCCTTCTCTGATTATCAGCTCTTGTCAAACATACCTGGGGTGCATGCATTTCGCTTCAACGTTTGCTAATTTGCGTGATGGTTTGTAGCGCTACTAAACGACACGTTTCCTCAAAACGGTGGGCACCGTTCTTCAACAGTTTGCCTTTGAGGTACGTTTTCTCCCGTTTGGTGGGTGTGGAGAGGTGAATAGGGGAATATGCTGTCCATATAACCAGGTTTCCATCCAACATTTCATGCAAGTAAAGTACATTTCGAATAAAAAAATGTCATGACAGGCCTGATGGAAACAGAACATTACATTTTTTCGGTAAACTTTACAAATGTCGACAAAACAAAATGCACTAGAGGAGGTAAAATGAATGATGCTAAAAAATGTCGGTTATTATGCGCAAATATTGATAGTAATAACCATCATATGGAAGTAGACTTCGAGCCACGCGATTACATGTTGTGTTGTCCTCCCCACTAAAACTAATCGGGATTCATTAGGTTACAGATGAAATAAATTATGATGAACTTCACAGGGTTGTGAAAGTGCAAGGTGATGAGGTTGATGCTCCTTTCCACGAAATATCAAGGGTCTTATTCTGGTGAAATGATAATCGATGCTTGGCTGCCATTTGACAAATAAAAATAATCTCGCTCTTTTGTCAATAATAGGCTAATAATCTCATCATGTGTAGGCTGTATGTGCGCTCTAGCCAAAAGCGCGCAGATAGCGCTGTTGGTTACAGCGCACGTGCCAATCCCAGAGTGTGCACACGCTATAACGCATTTTTGCGGGGGTGAGAAAACCATCAGTAGAGTTGAAAATGCTATGGAAATCCATTGAACTTGTATTTTTATTAGGTACATGGGAATTTAACCGCAAAAGGTATTTCGTGTGCACTCCATTGTCACGCACAGCCTTTTATCTGCAACAAGTCAATTTGACAGAAACAGGAGAATGTGTGAAAATGCGGATATTTCTTTTAACGGATTTTAGAATATTACATGAAAATCTGTTGTCAAATGGATGGAAACCTAGCTACTGATACGAAATGCAGCTTTTCATATAGTGCATAATGTCACAATTATGATACAAATTTACATTGGAAAAAAGGTAACTAAAGAGAATTACTACTTTTATATAAGATAAAGAATATTTCAGGTGGAACACATTGAGAAATGGTTGGAGCTAAAGTCTATGAATGTAAAGAACATACCTACACAGCAAAAGTGTTAATTTAACACCAGGCATGTTAATTTTAACATTCTTCCAGTGTTTATATAGGTCCACTCTCATCAGTGTTAATTTAACACTTTTTGTAGTGTTAATATTGAAACACTCTCTGAATGTTAAGATATAACACTTGAGGTGATGTTCAAATGACCCATGAGAGTGTTTTTTCAACACTCATGCAATGTTTACACAATTAATCTTCTCCTTTCCCCCTTTCCCCCTTCTGATAAGCTGTAGACCACACTATTTACCAAGAGAGTTTTCATCTATATTTTTCATAGCTGTCTATTTACCACCACAAACCAATGCTGGCATTAAGATTGCACTGAATGAGTTGTACAAGGCCATAAATCAACAGGAAAACGCTCATCCAGATGCAGCGCTCCTAGTGGCCGGGGACTTTAATGCAGGGAAACTTAAATCTGTTCTACCTAATTTCTACCAGCATGTTAAATGTGCAACCAGAGGAAAAAAAAACTCTAGACCACCTTTACTCCACACACAGAGACGCATACAAAGCTCTCCCTCGCCCTCCATTTGGCAAATCTGACCATAACTCTATCCTCCTGATTCCTGCTTATAAGCAAAAACTAAAGCAGGAAGCACCAGTGACTCGGTTAATAAAAAAGTGGTCAGATGACGCAGATGCTAAGCTACAGGACTGTTTTGCTAGCACAGACTGGAACATGTTCCGGGATTCTTCAGACAGCATTGAGGAGTACACCACATCAGTCACTGGCTTCATCAATAAGTGCATCGATGATGTCGTCCCCACAGTGACCGTACGTACATACCCCAACCAGAAGCCATGGATTACAGGAAACATCCGCACTGAGCTAAAGGGTAGAGCTGCCGCTTTCAAGGAACGGGACTCTAACCCGGACGCTTATAAGAAATCCCGCTATGCCCTCCGACGAACCATCAAACAGGCAAAGAGTCAATACAGGACTAAGATTGAAACGTACTACACTGGCTCTGACGCTCGTCGGATGTGGCAGGGCTTGAAAACTATTACAGACTACAAAGGGAAGCACAGCCGCGAGCTGCCCAGTGACACAAGCCTACCAGACGAGCTAAACCACTTCTATGCTCGCTTCGAGGCAAGCAACACTGAAGCATGCATGAGAGCACCAGCTGTTCCGGATGACTATGTGATCACGCTCTCCGTAGCCGATGTGAGTAAGACTTTTAAGCAGGTCAACATTCACAAGGCCGCAGGGCCAGACGGATTACCAGGACGTGTACTCCGAGCATGTGCTGACCAACTGGCAAGTGTCTTCACTGACATTTTCAACAGGTCCCTGACTGAGTCTGTAATACCAACATGTTTCAAGCAGACCACCATAGTCCCCGTGCCCAAGGACTCTAAGATAACCTGCCTAAATGACTACCGACCCGTAGCACTGACGTCTGTAGCCATGAAGTGCTTTGAAAGGCTGGTCATGGCTCACATCAACAGCATTATCCCAGAAACCCTAGACCCACTCCAATTTGCATACCGCCCCAACAGATCCACAGATGATGCAATCTCTATTGCACTCCACACTGCCCTTTCCCACCTGGACAAGAGGAACACCTACGTGAGAATGCTATTCATTGACTACAGCTCAGCATTCAACACCATAGTGCCCTCTAAGCTCATCACTAAGCTAAGGATCCTGGGACTAAACACCTCCCTCTGCAACTGGATCCTTGACTTCCTGACGGGCCGCCCCCAGGTTGTAAGGGTAGGTAACAACACATCTGCCGCACTGATCCTCAACACGGGGGCCCCTCAGGGGTGCGTGCTCAGTCCCCTCCTGTACTCTCTGTTCACCCATGACTGCATGGCCAGGCACGACTCCAACACCATCATTAAGTTTGCCGACGACACAACAGTGGTAGGCCTGATCACCGACAACGATGAGACAGCCTATAGGGAGGAGGTCAGAGACCTGGCCGTGTGGTGCCAGGACAACAACCTCTCCCTCAACGTGACCAGGACAAAGGAGATGATTGTGGACTACAGGAAAAAAAAGAGGACTGAGCACGCCCCCATTCTCATCGACAGGGCTGTAGTGGAACAGGTTGAGAGCTTCAAGTTCCTTGGTGTCCACATCACCAACGAACTATCATGGTCCAAACACACCAAGACAGTCGTGAAGAGGGCACGACAAAGCCTATTCCCCCTCAGGAGATTGAAAAGATTTGGCATGGGTCCTCAGATCCTCAAAAAATTCTACAGCTGCACCATCGAGAGCATCCTGACTGGTTGCATCACCGCCTGGTATGGCAACTACTTGGCCTCTGACCGCAAGGCACTACAGAGAGTAGTGCGTACGGCCCAGTACATCACTGGGGCCAAGCTTCCTGCCATCCAGGACTTCTATACCAGGCGGTGTCAGAGGAAGGCCCTCAAAATTGTCAAAGACTCCAGCCACCCTAGTCATAGACTGTTCTCTCTGCTACCGCACGGCAAGCGGTACCGGAGTGCCAAGTCTAGGTCCAAAAGACTTCTCAACAGCTTCTACCCCCAAGCCATAAGACTCCTGAACAGCTAATCATGGCTACCCGGACTATTTGCACTGCCCCCCACCCCATCCTTTTTACGCTGCTGCTGCTCTGTTAATTATTTATGCATAGTCACTTTAACTCTACCCACATGTACATATTACTTCAACTACCTCAACTAGCCGGTGCCCCCGCACATTGACTCTGCACCGGTACCCCCCTGTATATATAGCCTCCCTACTGTTATTTTATTTTACTTCTGCTCTTTTTTTTCTCAACACTTTTTTGTTGTTGTTTTATTTTTTACTTTTTTTGTTAAAAATAAATGCACTGTTGGTTAAGGGCTGTAAGTAAGTATTTCACTGTAATGTCTGCACCTGTTGTATTCGGCGCATGTGACCAATAAAATTTGATTTGATTTGATTTGAGGTGGCGAATCGCATCTCTGCATGTCTGGCAGACATATCAGTGTGGATGACGGATCACCACCTCAAGCTGAACCTCGGCAAGACGGAGCTGCTCTTCCTCCCTACGGAGCTGTGAGGGGAACGGCACCTCCGTACCTTCAGGCTCTGATCAGTCCCTACACCCAAACGAGGGCATTGCGTTCATCCACCTCTGCTCTGCTGGCCCCCCTACCTCTGCGGAAGCACAGTTCCCGCTCAGCCCATTCAAAACTGTTCGCTGCTCTGGCACCCCAATGGTGGAACAATCTCCCTCACGACGCCAGGACAGCGGAGTCACTCACCACCTTCCGGAGACACTTGAAACCCCACCTCTTTAAGGAATACCTGGGGTAGGATAAAAGTTATCTTTCTAGAGATATATTGTAAAGTGGTTGTCCCACTGGCTATCATAAGGTGAATGCACCAATTTGTAAGTCGCTCTGGATAAGAGCGTATGCTAAATTACGAAAATGTAAAATGTAAAAAATGTTTATATAGTGCCAGTGTTCATGTTGAATCACTTCAAGTACTAAAATATAACACTTCAGATGTTGTTCAAATGACCCATGGGAGTGTTTTTTCAACACCCTCAGTATTAAGCAGCAACACCTTTCATTGTTGAGGATCCTGTAGCTGAATTGACACCAGGAAGTGCTAAATATTCACAATAGGAAATAACCATTTTTTGTCTGGTTCTTTCCCACTCATAAATCAAGCCTGCAAGTTGTAGGTGAATTAAACAGTGTCACGATCGTCGACGGAATAGACCAAGGCGCAGCGTGATGAACGAACATGTTTATTTATCTTTAGTGATAAATACGGACAATCAACAAAACAACAAACGACTCGTGAAGTCCACGGTACAAACACAAAACCAACTGGAACAAGAACCCACAAACACAAAGGGAAAAACAGACAGTTTAAATATGGCTCCCAATCAGAGACAACCAGCCACAGCTGACACTCGTTGCCTCTGATTGGGAGTCACCAGGCCAACATAGAAATAAACAAACTAGAACTCCCAACATAGAATTACAACACATAGAAAGACCACACCCTGGCTCAACATATAGAGTCCCAGAGCCAGGGTGTGACAGTACCCTAAAGGCACGGACTGCGACCAGCGCTCAACTAGAGCAAAACAGGGAGGGCTGGGTGGGCATTCCTCCTCGGCGGTTCTGGCTCCGGGCTTGCCCACCACCCTCCAATACTCCCCCCATAGCGCCCCCTGGTCCGGTCTGGCCCCGCTGGCTGGAGCTGAACTGGGACGTAGCAGGAGCGGGTTAGCTTCAGCTCCGTTGTGGAGCAGTTGAGCGGTACCTGATTAGGCACCGTGACCCAGGCACTGGTTGTGCCGACTGACGACGCCGCACCCCCTGGCTTGGTGGGTGAGGCAGGAACGGACCGGACCGGGCTGATGATGCGCACCCTGGCCTGGTGCGTGGAGCAGCAACGGGCCGACCAGGCTGACGATACGCACCCCTGGCTTGGTGCGTGGAGCAGGAACGGACCGGACCGGCTGGACGACACGCACCCCTGGCTTGGTGCGAGAGCAGGAATGGGCCTTACCAGGCTGACGACTCTCACCCCTGGCTTTGTGCGTGGAGCAGCAACGGGCCGGGACCGGGCTGACGACTCGCACCCTGGCTTGGCGTGAGTAGCAGGAACGGGCTGGACCAGGCTGACGACTCGCACCCCTGGCTTGGTGCGGAGTAGCAGGAACGTTTCTGGACCAGGCTGACGACTCGCCCCTGGCTTGGTGCGAGTGGCAGGAACAGGCCGGGCCGGGCTGGCGACGCGCACCGTAGGCTTGGTGCGAGTGGCAGGAACAGGCCGGGCCGGGCTGGGCGACGCACACCGTAGGCTTGGTGCGAGTGGCAGGAACAGGCTGGGTCGGACTGGCGACGCACACCTTAGGCTTGGTGCGAGGGGCAGGAACAGGCCGGGCCGGCAAGCGACGCACACCGTAGGCTTGGTGCGAGTGGCAGGAACAGGCCGGGCCGGGCTGGCGACGCACACCGTGAGGCTTGGTGCGAGGGGCAGGAACAGGCCGGGCCGGGCTGGCGACGCACACCGTGAGGCTTGCGAGGGGCAGGAACAGGCCGGGCAGGGGCTGGCGACGCGCACCGTAGACTTGGTGCGAGTGGCAGGAACAGGCCGGGCGGGCTGGCGACGCACACCGTAGGCTTGGTGCGAGGGGCAGGAACAGGCCGGACCGGGCTGGCGACGAACACCGTAGGCTTGGTGCGAGAGGCAGGAACAGGCCGACCGGGCTGGCGACGCGCACCCGCATATTTGGTGCGAGGGACCGTAACAGGCCGGACCGCACTGGGGACACACACCACTGGCTCTACCCCGGGATCTGAACGGGCCGGACCGGACTGGTAACACACCCCAGTACCTCTCGCCGTGCCTCTAAACCTTCTTTCCCTACTTTGACCAGTGGCCCCCGCAACCTGGTGGCCTTCTGAATACGCCCTTTTCTGCCTCCGTCAGCCCCGTCGTCCATGCCCTGTGCCCCCCTAAAATTTTTGGGGTTGCCTCTCGACCGTCCGACGAGCCGACACTGATCACGCCGTTGCTCCTCTCTCCGTCGCCTCTCTACTGTCTCACTCCATGGCCGGCGATCCATCCCGGCAGGGATTTCTCCCAGGTCCAGGACCCCTGCCCGTCCAAAATCTGCTCCCACGTCCAGGCTGCCTGCTCCTGGACACGCTGCTTGGTCCTGGTATGGTGGGTTCTTCTGTCACGATCGTCAGACGGAATAGACCAAGGCGCAGCGTGATGAACGAACATGTTTAGTTATCTTTAGTGATAAATACGGACAATCAACAAAACAACAAACGACTTCGTGAAGTCCACGGTACAAACACAAAACCAACTGGAACAAGAACCCACAAACACAAAGGGAAAAACAGACAGTTTAAATATGGCTCCCAATCAGAGACAACCAGCCACAGCTGACACTCGTTGCCTCTGATTGGGAGTCACTCAGGCCAACATAGAAATAAACAAACTAGAATTCCCAACATAGAATTACAACACATAGAAAGACCACACCCTGGCTCAACATATACAGTGGGGGAAAAAAGTATTTAGTCAGCCACCAATTGTGCAAGTTCTCTCACTTAAAAAGATGAGAGAGGCCTGTAATTTTCATCATAGGTACACGTCAACTATGACAGACAAAATGAGAAAAAAAAATCCAGAAAATCACTTTGTAGGATTTTTAATGAATTTATTGGCAAACGATGGTGGAAAATAAGTATTTGGTCACCTACAAACAAGCAAGATTTCTGGCTCTCCAGACCTGTAACTTCTTGTTTGTCACACCCAGAGCCAGGGTGTGACAAACAGGAGCAAGAAAGGATGACTCTGCTTTGTTTCATTAAATTTAGGCCACAAAGAGAGGGTGCAACAGTGCATCACAGGCACATTAAAATGAAAAAGGTTTATCCCAAGCACATTAAAATGAAATCAGTGCATCACATGCACATTAAAATGAAATCAGTGCATCACAGGTGCATCAGAATGAAATCAGTGCATCACAGGTGCATCAGAATGAAATCAGTGCATCACATGCGCATCAGAATGAAATCAGTGCATCACAGGCGCATCAGAAGTAAATCAGTGCATCACAGACACATTAAAATGAAATCAGTGCATCACATGCACATTAAAATGAAGTCAGTGCATCACAGGCGCATCAGAAGGAAATCAGTGCATCACAGACGCATCAGAATGAAATCAGTGCATCACAGGCGCCTCTGTACATGTACTATACGAGAACAAGAGTATTTGCAGAGTTGCTATTTAACACAAGTGGAAGTCCTTCTAAGACTAGGTATGCCATTTTCTTGACAAAGTTGCCAATAAACTCACTATTACTCAATCATGTCAAACAAAGGAACAACATAAAGGCTCTCTTCAGCACCATAAGCACTTTGAAGGACAAAAGGCGTATTCAATTTCACATCATCAACTTTTACAACAACTTTGTCATCAACACCATGAAACACTGTGAATGCATGGTAATGTTCACTGAAATTATCAGAATGCAACTTGTCCAGCAATAGGTATACAATGTTGTCAACCACAATGATCTTAGTTATTTGACAAAAGACTGGCATTTCATGCTACATCTTACTGCAAACTAACAGTCCATCTCTGTACTCCGTGCCATCCATCTTAACCCAGCTGGTAGAGTAAATGGCTTTCTGCATAGTGACCTGAAGTGACGCTGCCAACTCCTCACCAACATTAAAATCACTCAGGGAAAATGGTTTCATCGGTCCATACTCGGTATGTTTCAATGGTGATGTCTCCTAGTGATGGCCTATAGCAAATTTGTGTTTTTTGGCAAGGGACTTAGTAATGTTCTTGAAGTTTTTGAGGGTGTTCTTAAAGAGTTTGCACTTTGCCTCAAACATCATACTCCACATATGTAATAAAGGACCGATTTGTCTTATGCATGCTGGGTAATGTATCATAAAGTGATGTTCGGGTATTACGTTTTTATGTGGGTACAACGGTTTGAAAAGTGTGTGATGTTCAATTATCAAATGCTTTACATACACAGTCATGCCCTGGCTAAGAAAAGGGGAAAAAACAATGTTGATTATTTGCAGTAAGATGAGCAGCACATTCCAGTTCTCATTTCCTGGTGGAACAACATCACCCAAAATCAAGGGAACGTTTCTCACAAGACACAGAGTTTGAATAGAATTAAGTGCTATGCTATTTCCACTGTTCTCTAGGTTTACTTTAGTTGGACGGTTTTTGCCCTCCAAGTACCCATAGTCAAACGAGTAGATTCTAGAGAGAAGCGCACGTTTCAAAATAACATTTTCTGAGACATACAGTGGCTTACGAAAGTATTCACCCCCCTTGGTATTTTTCCTATTTTGTTGCCTTACAACCTGGAATTAAAATGGATTTTTGGGGTGGTTTGTATCATTTGATTTATACAACATGCCTACCACTTTGAAGATGCAAAATATTTCTTTTTGCGAAACAAACAAGAAATAAGACAAAAAAACGGAAAACTTGAGCGTGCATAACTATTCACCCCTTGTATTTAGCGCTATCCATCATTCCTTCAATTCTGACCAGTTTCCCAGTCCCTGCCGATGAAAAACATCCCCACAGAATGATGCTGCCACCACCATGCTTCACTGTGGGTATGGTGTTCTCGGGGTGATGAGAGGTGATGGGTTTGCGCAAGCCATAGCGTTTTCTTTGATGGCCAAAAAGCTCAATTTTAGTCTCATCTGACCAGAGTACCTTCTTCCATATGTTTTGGGAGTCTCCCACATGCTTTTTGGTGAACACCAAACGGGTTTGCTTATTTTTTTCTTTAAGCAATGGCATTATTTCTGGCCACTCTTCCATAAAGCCCAGCTCTGTGGAGTGTACGGCTTAAAGTGGTCCTATGGACAGATACTCCTATCTCCGCTGTGGAGCTTTGCAGCTCCTTCAGGGTTATCTTTGGTCTCTTTCTTACCTCTCTGATTAATGCCCTCCTTGCCTGGTCCGTGAGTTTTAGTCGGCGGCCCTCTCTTGGCAGGTTTGTTGTGGTGCCATATTCTTTCAATTTTTTAATAATGGATTTAATGGTGCTCCGTGGGATGTTCAAACTTTCTGATATTTTTTTATAAACCAACCCTGATCTGTACTTCTCCACAACTTTGTCCCTGACCTGTTTGGAGAGCTCCTTGGTCTTCATGGTGCCGCTTGCTTGGTTTTGCCCTTTGCTTAGTGGTGTTGCAGACTCTGGGGCCTTTCAGAACAGGTGTATATATACTGAGATCATGTGATACTTAGATGGTGGACTTTATTTAACTAATTACGTGACTTCTGAAGGTAATTGGTTGCACCAGATCTTATTTAGGGTCTTCATAGCAAAGAGGGTGAATACATATGCACGCACCACTTTTCTGTTATTTATTTTTTAGAATTTTATGAAACAAGTTATTTTTTTCAGAAAAATTACTACAAACATGGAAGTGCTGCAAACTGTTTAGTTTATCATCTTTCTTTACACCATACACAGATGGGAGCTTTGGGTCTGATTGCAACTGATTCAAATGCATTTCAAATTTACCTTTACCACGCAAGACAATCTTAGGGTCATCCTCACTGTAAACCGTCTGAGCATTAGACTTATCTATCAAACAGAACCGGCAAAAGTAATGACCACTGAAGGACTCTGTGAAAACAAGGACTGCATGCATCCCCAAATTGTCTCCAGTTATTTGGCAGATAGTGCCATAAACTCTTTCAGTTGAAAAAGGCACATTTACACCATCACTCTCCAGTTTTTTTACATCATTAACCAAGGGCTCTAGAATGGCATCAAAGCCATGTTTCTTTAGATCTTGATAATTAAATACTGACACTAAATGAATATTAATCACAGCAGAGTTAAACTTGGGTGGCAGAATCCTGAGGACAAAATAAATGGCGTCTATCTTGTAAACACCACGCTTGGATCTAAGCGGGTTGGCAGTTTCAAAGTCATCATAGTACAATTGGATCTGTAAAGCATTTCTATGTTTTGAGAACAAGGGATGAGTCTTAAAGTAACATCCATCAAAAAAGTCTTCAAAAGTGTCTTCCACAGATGTATCCCTAGGTTCATTTTCCAATAACTTACAGATTTCAGAATTGTGACACATGAACGTCAATGTTTCCAGTATAGGAATATATACAAAGGTGTCTTTCACTGGGACTT
The DNA here is from genome assembly GCF_020615455.1 of Coregonus clupeaformis. NCBI lineage: Eukaryota > Metazoa > Chordata > Actinopteri > Salmoniformes > Salmonidae > Coregonus > Coregonus clupeaformis. The sequence continues at coordinate 431,720 of NW_025533640.1, forward strand.
TTTTTTATTTCGCCTGCTATCATATCTAACTCCCAACACTACTTCTACTGGCTCCACAACACCCCATTTTTGGTTGAGGTACTTTGTACTCTTGGTTTCTGTGTTAAAACTGGCAAATGGGTTTTCAAAGTTCTCAAAACTATCATTTACAGCAGATGCAGAGGGGTTATCCATAGGCATAACTGACAGAACATCTTGTTTAATCTGAGTATGTTGAAAACTGTCGTCTACAACCATCTTGACCACAGACCAATCTAAACTTGGTGGAGGGATAGAAGCTATGCTCAATTCTCAAATGAGATATCAATGACTGGCTGTTTCTGTGCAACGCTTGACAACAAATTATCAACGTCACAGGGGTGCTGAAAGTGCTTGATGCTGCTTTCCAATAAACATTGAGGGTCTTATTCTGATGACATGATCGATACTTGACTGCAGTTTGACAATTCTCTTTTAGGCTATTGATAACAATCTCATGTAGGCTAGCCAACCAGCAAAGTATAGGGTACTAGGGGGTAACTAGCCCCCTGGGGTAATTGCCCCTCCCCCATGTAAGTCACATTAAGACCACAAGATGTCACCAAAACATTTTTCCAACACTTACCCTGGCTGCCACTGCTCTTGCTCAACAGAAAATGTCCTCTGTATCATCACAACTTTTTGAGATTTTTCAACAAAACGATTTTGTGGTAAATGTATCTAATTTTTTGAAATTTAGAAAAAGTTGTAGATGTATTCAAATGAAGTTAGATCTATAATTGTTTTTTAAAATATACAAGGAGGAAAGTCTTAAGATAAATAATCAATTTGTTTAGAGAGAAACATGTTGACATTTGAGTAGAGTAGAGTAGTAATATGTTGGATGAGTGTGTTGTGGGCAACTCACTGGCCACTGGGGGCAAGTTACCCCTTTATGGTTATGAATGTGTTTCTACAATGACTAGCCCAGTTAGCGTTACTTTATGCTACCTTGCTAGCTAGCAACTTCACTAGCAGTAAATGCTAGCCAGCTAGCTAGTTAGCATAAGCTGCTAGGAGTGCTAGCTAGCAACCTTATTAACAGACCATCTGATGTAAAATCCATAAAAAAGACAACGTTTGCAGTTGTAAATCTTTTGACTAGTGACTGATAGCTTTACAGTTAATGTTACTTTATAGCCTTTTAGCTATTTTACACAGCATTTTATATCATATAGCTAGATATGTTTTTAAGAGAGAGCTTTTCAATTGGCATCTCTCCCAGTGGGGACTGGATTAGGTGTGAGCAGTGCAGAAGGTGGGCTCATGAGTTGTGCTCCAATTTGACTGGGGATAGATTTATTTGTGACCTATTCCCCCTCAGGAGACTGAAAAGATTTGGCATGGGTCCTCAGATCCTCAAAAAATTATACAGCTGCACCATCGAGAGCGTCCTGACTGGTTGCATCACCACCTGGTATGGCAACTGCTCTGCCTCCGACCGCAAGGCACTAAAGAGGGTAGTGCGTACAGCCCAGTACATTACTGGGGCCAAGCTTCCTGCCATCCAGGACATCTATACTAGGCGGTGTCAGAAATTGGTAGAGCATGGCGCTTGTAACGCCAGGGTAGTGGGTTCGATCCCGGGACCACCCATACGTAAAAATGTATGCACACATGACTGTAAGTCGCTTTGGATAAAAGCGTCTGCTAAATGGCATATTATTATTATTATAAAATTGTCAAAGACTCCAGCCACCCTAGTCATAGACTGTTCTCTCTGCTACCGCACGGCAAGCGGTACCGGAGTGCCAAGTCTAGGTCCAAAAGACTTCTCAACAGACTACCCCCAAGCCATAAGACTCCTGAACAGCTAATCATGGCTACCCAGACTATTTACACTGCCCCCCCACCCCCACCCCCCACCCCATCTTTTTACGCTGCTGCTACTCTGTTAATTATTTATGCATAGTCACTTTAACTCTACCCACATGTACATATTACTTCAACTACGTCAACTAGCCGGTGCCCCCGCACATTGACTCTGCACCGGTACCCCCCTGTATATATATAGCCTCCCTACTGTTATTTTATTTTACTTCTGCTCTTTTTACATCAACACTTTTTTGTTGTTTTATTTTACTTTTTCATTAAAAAACTAAATGCACTGTTGGTTAAGGGCTGTAAGTAAGCATTTCACTGTAATGTCTGCACCTGTTGTATTTGGTGCATGTTGACAATAACATTTTATTTTATTTGAATTAGAATTGTGCAATAGCAGATAATAAGAGAGTTGCCACATCAATGTTACACTGAAATAATTTGTTAAGTTATGAGTTATTGTTTTTTAAATGTTATATTCCAATGTTATTTAATGTTATCAGTTACACTGCATTCAGAAAGTATTCAGACCCATTGACTTTTTCCACATTTTGTTACGTTACAGCCTTATTCAAAAATTGATTAAATTGTTTTCCCCCCCTCATCAGTATACACACAATACCCCATAATGACAAAGAAAAAACTGGTTTATAGAAATGTTTTCTAATTTATTAAAATATCACATAAGTATTCAAACCCTTCAATCAATACTTTGTTGAAGCACCTTTGGCAGCGATTACAGCCTCAAGTCTTCTTGGGTATGACGCTAAAAGCTCTGCAACCCTGTATTTGCGGAGTTTCTCCCATTCTTCTCTGCAGATCCTCTCAAGCTCTGTCAGGTTGGATGGGGAGCTTCGCTGCACAGCTATTTTCAGGTCTCTCCAGAGATGTTCGATCGGGTTCAAGTCCGGGCTCTGGCTGGGCCACTCAAGGACATTCAGAGACTTGCCCTGAAGCCATTCCTGCGTTGTCTTGGCTGTGTGCTTAGGGTCGTTGTTCTGTTGGAAGGTGAACCTTCGCCCCCAGTCTGAGGTCCTGAGCCATCTTGAGCAGGTTTTCATCAAGGATCTCTCTGTACTTTGCTCAGTTCATCTTTCCCTCTATCCTGACTAGTCTCCCAGTCCCTGCCGCTGAAAAACATTCCCACAGCATGATGCTGCCACCACCATGCTTCATCATAGGGATGGTGCCAGGTTTCCTCCAGACGTGAAGATTGGCATTCAGGCCAAAGAGTTCAATCTTGGTTTCATCAGACCAGAGAATCTTGTTTCGAATGGTCTGAGAGTCCTTTAGGAGCCTTTTGGCAAACTCCAAGCGGGCTGTAATGTGCCTTTTACTGAGGAGTGGCTTTCGTCTGGGCACTCTACCATAAAGGCCTGATTGGTGGAGTGCTGCAGAGATGGCTATCCTTCTGGAAGGTTCTCCCATCTCCACAGATGAACACTGGAGCTCTGTAAGAGTGACCAGTTACCCCATTGGGGTTGGGGGGACAGTTACCCCGGTACTTTAAAAAAATGCCCCTTTTCTAAAAACATTTCATGAAGTGTGAACTGTAGCCATTTATTTCCCTTTATAGTTTATTCTCATAAGCATGACCTTCATCCACATAACATTTTTTTCCAAACATTGCTTTGTGTCAGCAACTAGTTACCCCCTAGTACACTATGCGAGCTGTTCTCCCCCGATTGCTGAGTTTGGCCTGGCTGCTAGCTCTAGGAAGAGTCTTGGTGGTTCCAAACTTCTTCCATTTAAGAATGATGGAGTCCACTGTGTTCTTGGGGACCTTCAAAGCTGCAGAAATGTTTTGGTACCCTTCCCCAGATCTGTGCCTCGACACAATCCTGTCTCGAAGCTCTACGGACAATTCCCTCAACCTCATGGTTTGGTTTTTGCTCTGACATGCACTGTCATCTGTTTAGACAGGTGTGTGCCTTTCCAAATCATGTCCAATCAATTGAATTTACCACAGGTGGACACCAATCAAGTTATAGAAAACAGCTCAAGGATGAGCAATGGAAACAGGATGCACCGGAGCTCAATTTTGAGTCTCATAGTAAAAGGTCTGAATACTTATGTAAATAAGTGTTTTTTGGGGGGGTTATTTTTGTACACATTTGCAAACATTTCCAAAAACCTGTTTTCGCTTTGTCATGATGGGACATTGTGTTTGCATTGATGAGGAAAACAATTAATTTAATCCATTTAAGAATAAGGCTGTAACGTAACAAAATATGGAAAAAGGGATGGGTCTGAATACTTTCCGAATGCACAGTATATTCCATTCCAATGAATAATTGTTTTAATTAATTAAAAACTATTAAAAACTTTTTCTTCCTGAATGTCATTTTAAAGACTGCTGGGATTTAAAATCTTGCATTATTCAAATCATGTTTAGTGCAATTGTACATAATGGATTATATGGAAAAAGCAAGCAGAAAATTAATGTACAGGTGAGTTAAAAAGAGGGACTTTACATCAAATCTTTTCATAGTGCAGATATTATAGGTGACATGTGCAACACCATTTCCTCCCCATATTTTATTTAAAATAAGACATCTAGACTTACATTTGAAGTATTACTTAAAGAAAACAGATTAAATGGGTTTTAACACTTGTGAGAAACCCTATCCCATAATCTTCTACCGGGGTAATAGAAACCCTCCGTTGGTCAGTTACCCTGGTACTTTTACCATGAAGTGTGAACTTTAGCCATTTACATAGTGTACTAGGGGGCTAGTTACCCCCTAGTACACTAAGCGAGCTGTTGGCTAGAGCCTTCAATATAAAGATGGGCAGAAACTGCTTCTCCATTATTTTTATTTATTATTTTTTAGAAACCCCCAACACATTTGTAGGGGATGACATTGCGACATATGCTAGCTAAACTCATGAGCAGAAACACTTAAATCGGGTCAAATGGTTGTCTCGCTCGGAACCGCGCATGCGAGGGCCGTCAAAGGCACTCCTTCATAACGTTGTTTACGAAAATGACAGTGTCAGTTTGTCACTTTCACGTTCAACTACGTAAGTCATTGGCTCGAATTTAGGAAGCAAACCACTATTTCGTCCCTTAGCTGTACTGGCATCGAACACGTCACCCTCCCTAGGAGAGGGGGTGACCTTGAGAATTTGTTAAAAAGGAGAGGCTGCCTGGAGCTTTAATTTAAAAACCGGATGTTCCCGTCAGTCTCAACATAGGTCTGTAGCCATTCTTGACCGTTTTAGCGATCCATTGTAAGTGTTTAAATCACCTCATTTTTCAGCATAACGCACAGCCCCATGTTGCAAGGATCTCTACACAATTCCAAGAAGCTGACAACATCCCAGTTCTTCCATGGCCTGCATACACAGACATGTCACCAATTAAATGTTTGGGAAGCTCTGGATCGGTGTACAACAATGTTCCATTTCCTGCCAATATCCAGGAACGTCGCACAGCCGTTGACGAGCGGAAAAAACGTTCCACAATCAGCCTGAGCAACTATACGTATGTGTCACACTTAATGACGGAAATGGCTGTCCCACCAGATGCTGACTTTTTCCCCTGCGCCACACCCCTACCTTAAGGTATCTGACCAACAGATGCACATCTGTATTCCCAGTCATGTGAAATCCATAGATTAGGGCCTGATTAATTTATTTCAATTGACTGATTTCCTTACAACTCAGTAAAATTGTTACATATTTCTGTTCAGAGTAAAGTCATTGGATTTTCACATTTTGCTTCCAGTCCAAGATGAAACGTTTCATCACCAAGCGTTCAAACATGGTAAGACATAACATTTTACGCATAGGAAGGAGTAGTTGAGTGAATTATTCCTTAAATTTATTGACATTTTCATATATCATGAATACAGATTATTGACACTTTTCTATTGCGCGTGGGGGACTGGCGCCAGAGTTGCTGACCAGGGGGCTGGAGCTAGGCATGTTGAGCAGGTTCACCTCCTTGGTCCCCCTACTTTTGCCATGGTAGCCGATGTCATCCGTTTTCCCGTAGGCATAGATCAGCTTCAATGGACTGTCCTATGATGGGGATCGAACAAAACATACAAGAGAACAGAAGAAAAAACAGGTTAAGGACTGCGTTTAGAAAAGTCCTAGTAGGCACTAAGTAGGGCCTATATCAGCCATCAACAAGATTCAGCCAAGGGCCGATTTCTCTCTTGAGCGGATGATCGGCGGCCGTTTCAAACCGTGCTTACATTTGTATACGATCACATGAGTCTACGCCGTGGGAATACTTGAACAGATTTCTTAAATTAAAGTCACTTGCAGCGGATTTCCCAGTGTTTACAGTCTTATGTCCAACAATGAAAATTGTTCCCTCTGATAACGTCGGAGGCCAAATAAAACCAGCCGCGGTCCAAATTCAACCTGCGGGCCACCAGTTGGGGAACCATATCCAACATAATGTTGTCATTGACGTTATGACTCCATAGTCTTTAATAATGCCATTTTAAATGCTAAGTTTGTGAATCTCAGAGAACCACGTAGGGTTACAAAAGCCTCCATATTTATGCAGTTTGTGGTGAACTACTCAATAAAAACACTAGTAAGTGGATATAAACGACAGATGGTCTAGCTCAGGGTTTCACCAACTTAACTCACGGTCATGCGGAAGTCATCCTTGTCACATGACTGGATGGCCCTCCAGAAGGTCATGGTGGTTTGACCGTCTGCCTCGGTCAGGGACAGGAGGGTGTAGTCCTGTTTCTCATCCACCAAGGGAAATCCGTTGCTTGTGGCATGATAATCCTGAAGGAAATACAACAAAAATACTGATGTTTTCTGGAGTATTTATAGAGCCTACTAGACTTGTGTTTTATTAGGTGTGCTTGGTGAAAGCACAACTTTAGAAACTGTTCATTATCACTATTATGCTGCTGCCACCATCTGTAGCACCAGAACCATAAGCTATCAACACCAGAAAGTCCAGACTGCCACTGGTCAGGTTGCTTGAAGAAACTGACACTAATACTGGTCACACTACAACCATATTTGCATGACTCCCAGTGCGTGCCAGGGACATGGATGTGGGGAATTCTGGTCACTACAGCTTTCTTTACAAAGGAAGCCCAATTTAAAAATATTTTCCAATCAGATTTTCTTCAGAAGTTATCTGATCAGGCAAATGACCGATTAGTGAAAAAATATCATAATTGAGCAGCCTCCATAAAAGCAGCCTTCTTACTAGTCGTCAACTGTTTCAGCTAGAAACCCCATTTAAACTAACGTGCAAACCGATCTGGAATAGTGTGCTTGTATACTGACCACAACCATAAAACCTTTTCTAGTTATACTTAAAATGTTATATAGAGTTCAGCTCTTCTCTAAAACTTGACCAGGTGCAACACATTCACATGTAGTTTGCCAAATGTTTGAGGTGTTGAAAACCACTACACTGTCACAGTAGCCTATTCCTAAGACCTACAACATAACTGCCTCTTCCTAAACGCTAGGACGCAGGGTTAGGGCTACTTCTACAAGAAACTACTACATTACCACTGATACTTGTCTAATTGTAACGATTACAGGTTAATGGTTTAGATACCTTGAAGTAGTTGGCTTTTGGTCCGACCCCTCCAATAACGATATCTGCTCCAGCCATGTCTCCATTTGGGCTGAACCCGAATCCCACCCAGCCAGTGGTCTTGAAGGTCAGCTGGAACGTGATGGTGCCCTGGACCTCGCTGAACCCCCACTTCAGGATGACATTGTTGTCCACGTCAAGGTGCTCCATGAAGGGCATATGGATGTCCGGCTGTGCCCCGATCACTGGAGTCCAAGTCAGGAGCAGGGAGAGGAGTAGAAGGATCATCCTGTCTGTCACCCACAGATAGAGCCTGAGAACTCAACCAGCTCAGAGACAAAAACTCCAGGTCAAACAAACAGCTATCTCGCCACGGAGCGCCGCTAAGATTCTGACACACTCACTGCCCTTGTCCGAATACCCGTGCTTGCGTCCTAAATAGTTAGTAGGCTTTTCGGGTATGCGAAAATACGTTTTATAGTATGTGAAACTAAATCAATGTAGACCCAGGTGTGTTTGACAACAGCTGATAATCAGAGAAAGGAGACGCCATTGCGTTGTTTCCCGCCATTTAGCTACAGCCAGTCCCCTTCTCTGATTATCAGCTCTTGTCAAACATACCTGGGGTGCATGCATTTCGCTTCAACGTTTGCTAATTTGCGTGATGGTTTGTAGCGCTACTAAACGACACGTTTCCTCAAAACGGTGGGCACCGTTCTTCAACAGTTTGCCTTTGAGGTACGTTTTCTCCCGTTTGGTGGGTGTGGAGAGGTGAATAGGGGAATATGCTGTCCATATAACCAGGTTTCCATCCAACATTTCATGCAAGTAAAGTACATTTCGAATAAAAAAATGTCATGACAGGCCTGATGGAAACAGAACATTACATTTTTTCGGTAAACTTTACAAATGTCGACAAAACAAAATGCACTAGAGGAGGTAAAATGAATGATGCTAAAAAATGTCGGTTATTATGCGCAAATATTGATATAATAACCATCATATGGAAGTAGACTTCGAGCCACGCGATTACATGTTGTGTTGTCCTCCCCACTAAAACTAATCGGGATTCATTAGGTTACAGATGAAATAAATTATGATGAACTTCACAGGGTTGTGAAAGTGCAAGGTGATGAGCTTGATGCTCCTTTCCACGAAATATCAAGGGTCTTATTCTGGTGAAATGATAATCGATGCTTGGCTGCCATTTGACAAATAAAAATAATCTCGCTCTTTTGTCAATAATAGGCTAATAATCTCATCATGTGTAGGCTGTATGTGCGCTCTAGCCAAAAGCGCGCAGATAGCGCTGTTGGTTACAGCGCACGTGCCAATCCCAGAGTGTGCACACGCTATAACGCATTTTTGCGGGGGTGAGAAAACCATCAGTAGAGTTGAAAATGCTATGGAAATCCATTGAACTTGTATTTTTTATTAGGTACATGGGAATTTAACCGCAAAAGGTATTTCGTGTGCACTCCATTGTCACGCACAGCCTTTTATCTGCAACAAGTCAATTTGACAGAAACAGGAGAATGTGTGAAAATGCGGATATTTCTTTTAACGGATTTTAGAATATTACATGAAAATCTGTTGTCAAATGGATGGAAACCTAGCTACTGATACGAAATGCAGCTTTTCATATAGTGCATAATGTCACAATTATGATACAAATTTACATTGGAAAAAAGGTAACTAAAGAGAATTACTACTTTTATATAAGATAAAGAATATTTCAGGTGGAACACATTGAGAAATGGTTGGAGCTAAAGTCTATGAATGTAAAGAACATACCTACACAGCAAAAGTGTTAATTTAACACCAGGCATGTTAATTTTAACATTCTTCCAGTGTTTATATAGGTCCACTCTCATCAGTGTTAATTTAACACTTTTTGTAGTGTTAATATTGAAACACTCTCTGAATGTTAAGATATAACACTTGAGGTGATGTTCAAATGACCCATGAGAGTGTTTTTTCAACACTCATGCAATGTTTACACAATTAATCTTCTCCTTTCCCCCTTTCCCCCTTCTGATAAGCTGTAGACCACACTATTTACCAAGAGAGTTTTCATCTATATTTTTCATAGCTGTCTATTTACCACCACAAACCAATGCTGGCATTAAGATTGCACTGAATGAGTTGTACAAGGCCATAAATCAACAGGAAAACGCTCATCCAGATGCAGCGCTCCTAGTGGCCGGGGACTTTAATGCAGGGAAACTTAAATCTGTTCTACCTAATTTCTACCAGCATGTTAAATGTGCAACCAGAGGAAAAAAAAACTCTAGACCACCTTTACTCCACACACAGAGACGCATACAAAGCTCTCCCTCGCCCTCCATTTGGCAAATCTGACCATAACTCTATCCTCCTGATTCCTGCTTATAAGCAAAAACTAAAGCAGGAAGCACCAGTGACTCGGTTAATAAAAAAGTGGTCAGATGACGCAGATGCTAAGCTACAGGACTGTTTTGCTAGCACAGACTGGAACATGTTCCGGGATTCTTCAGACAGCATTGAGGAGTACACCACATCAGTCACTGGCTTCATCAATAAGTGCATCGATGATGTCGTCCCCACAGTGACCGTACGTACATACCCCAACCAGAAGCCATGGATTACAGAAACATCCGCACTGAGCTAAAGGGTAGAGCTGCCGCTTTCAAGGAACGGGACTCTAACCCGGACGCTTATAAGAAATCCCGCTATGCCCTCCGACGAACCATCAAACAGGCAAAGAGTCAATACAGGACTAAGATTGAAACGTACTACACTGGCTCTGACGCTCGTCGGATGTGGCAGGGCTTGAAAACTATTACAGACTACAAAGGGAAGCACAGCCGCGAGCTGCCCAGTGACACAAGCCTACCAGACGAGCTAAACCACTTCTATGCTCGCTTCGAGGCAAGCAACACTGAAGCATGCATGAGAGCACCAGCTGTTCCGGATGACTATGTGATCACGCTCTCCGTAGCCGATGTGAGTAAGACTTTTAAGCAGGTCAACATTCACAAGGCCGCAGGGCCAGACGGATTACCAGGACGTGTACTCCGAGCATGTGCTGACCAACTGGCAAGTGTCTTCACTGACATTTTCAACAGGTCCCTGACTGAGTCTGTAATACCAACATGTTTCAAGCAGACCACCATAGTCCCCGTGCCCAAGGACTCTAAGATAACCTGCCTAAATGACTACCGACCCGTAGCACTGACGTCTGTAGCCATGAAGTGCTTTGAAAGGCTGGTCATGGCTCACATCAACAGCATTATCCCAGAAACCCTAGACCCACTTCAATTTGCATACCGCCCCAACAGATCCACAGATGATGCAATCTCTATTGCACTTCACACTGCCCTTTCCCACCTGGACAAGAGGAACACCTACGTGAGAATGCTATTCATTGACTACAGCTCAGCATTCAACACCATAGTGCCCTCTAAGCTCATCACTAAGCTAAGGATCCTGGGACTAAACACCTCCCTCTGCAACTGGATCCTTGACTTCCTGACGGGCCGCCCCCCAGGTGGTAAGGGTAGGTAACAACACATCTGCCGCACTGATCCTCAACACGGGGGCCCCTCAGGGGTGCGTGCTCAGTCCCCTCCTGTACTCTCTGTTCACCCATGACTGCATGGCCAGGCACGACTCCAACACCATCATTAAGTTTGCAGACGACACAATAGTGGTAGGCCTGATCACCGACAACGATGAGACAGCCTATAGGGAGGAGGTCAGAGACCTGGCCGTGTGGTGCTAGGACAACAACCTCTCCCTCAACGTGACCAGGACAAAGGAGATGATTGTGGACTACAGGAAAAAAAAGAGGACTGAGCACGCCCCCATTCTCATCGACGGGGCTGTAGTGGAACAGGTTGAGAGCTTCAAGTTCCTTGGTGTCCACATCACCAACGAACTATCATGGTCCAAACACACCAAGACAGTCGTGAAGAGGGCACGACAAAGCCTATTCCCCCTCAGGAGATTGAAAAGATTTGGCATGGGTCCTCAGATCCTCAAAAAATTCTACAGCTGCACCATCGAGAGCATCCTGACTGGTTGCATCACCGCCTGGTATGGCAACTGCTTGGCCTCCGACCGCAAGGCACTACAGAGAGTAGTGCGTACGGCCCAGTACATCACTGGGGCCAAGCTTCCTGCCATCCAGGACTTCTATACCAGGCGGTGTCAGAGGAAGGCCCTCAAAATTGTCAAAGACTCCAGCCACCCTAGTCATAGACTGTTCTCTCTGCTACCGCACGGCAAGCGGTACCGGAGTGCCAAGTCTAGGTCCAAAAGACTTCTCAACAGCTTCTACCCCCAAGCCATAAGACTCCTGAACAGCTAATCATGGCTACCCGGACTATTTGCACTGCCCCCCCACCCCATCCTTTTTACGCTGCTGCTGCTCTGTTAATTATTTATGCATAGTCACTTTAACTCTACCCACATGTACATATTACTTCAACTACCTCAACTAGCCGGTGCCCCCGCACATTGACTCTGCACCGGTACCCCCCTGTATATATAGCCTCCCTACTGTTATTTTATTTTACTTCTGCTCTTTTTTTTCTCAACACTTTTTTGTTGTTGTTTTATTTTTTACTTTTTTTGTTAAAAATAAATGCACTGTTGGTTAAGGGTGTAAGTAAGTATTTCACTGTAATGTCTGCACCTGTTGTATTCGGCGCATGTGACCAATAAAATTTGATTTGATTTGATTTGAGGTGGCGAATCGCATCTCTGCATGTCTGGCAGACATATCAGTGTGGATGACGGATCACCACCTCAAGCTGAACCTCGGCAAGACGGAGCTGCTCTTCCTCCCTACGGAGCTGTGAGGGGAACGGCACCTCCGTACCTTCAGGCTCTGATCAGTCCCTACACCCAAACGAGGGCATTGCGTTCATCCACCTCTGGCCTGCTGGCCCCCCTACCTCTGCGGAAGCACAGTTCCCGCACAGCCCAGTCAAAACTGTTCGCTGCTCTGGCACCCCAATGGTGGAACAATCTCCCTCACGACGCCAGGACAGCGGAGTCACTCACCACCTTCCGGAGACACTTGAAACCCCACCTCTTTAAGGAATACCTGGGGTAGGATAAAAGTTATCTTTCTAGAGATATATTGTAAAGTGGTTGTCCCACTGGCTATCATAAGGTGAATGCACCAATTTGTAAGTCGCTCTGGATAAGAGCGTATGCTAAATTACGAAAATGTAAAATGTAAAAAATGTTTATATAGTGCCAGTGTTCATGTTGAATCACTTCAAGTACTAAAATATAACACTTCAGATGTTGTTCAAATGACCCATGGGAGTGTTTTTTCAACACCCTCAGTATTAAGCAGCAACACCTTTCATTGTTGAGGATCCTGTAGCTGAATTGGCACCAGGAAGTGCTAAATATTCACAATAGGAAATAACCATTTTTTGTCTGGTTCTTTCCCACTCATAAATCAAGCCTGCAAGTTGTAGGTGAATTAAACAGTGTCACGATCGTCGTACGGAATAGACCAAGGCGCAGCGTGATGAACGAACATGTTTATTTATCTTTAGTGATAAATACGGACAATCAACAAAACAACAAACGACTCGTGAAGTCCACGGTACAAACACAAAACCAACTGGAACAAGAACCCACAAACACAAAGGGAAAAACAGACAGTTTAAATATGGCTCCCAATCAGAGACAACCAGCCACAGCTGACACTCGTTGCCTCTGATTGGGAGTCACTCAGGCCAACATAGAAATAAACAAACTAGAACTCCCAACATAGAATTACAACACATAGAAAGACCACACCCTGGCTCAACATATAGAGTCCCAGAGCCAGGGTGTGACAGTACCCCCCCCTAAAGGCACGGACTGCGACCGCGCCTCAACTAGAGCAAAACAGGGGAGGGCTGGGTGGGCATTCCTCCTCGGCGGCGGTTCTGGCTCCGGGCTTGCCCACCACCCTCCAATACTCCCCCCATAGCGCCCCTGGTCCGGTCTGGCCCCGCTGGCTGGAGCTGAACTGGACGTAGCAGGAGCGGTTAGCTTCAGCTCCGTTGTGGAGCAGTTGAGCGGTACCTGATTAGGCACCGGTGACCCAGGCACTGGTTGTGCCGGACTGACGACGCGCACCCCTGGCTTGGTGGGTGAGGCAGGAACGGACCGGACCGGGCTGATGATGCGCACCCCTGGCTTGGTGCGTGGAGCAGCAACGGGCCGGACCAGGCTGACGATACGCACCCCTGGCTTGGTGCGTGGAGCAGGAACGGACCGGACCGGGCTGACGATACGCACCCCTGGCTTGGTGCGTAGAGCAGGAATGGGCCTTACCAGGCTGACGACTCTCACCCCTGGCTTTGTGCGTGGAGCAGCAACGGGCCGGACCGGGCTGACGACTCGCACCCCTGGCTTGGTGCGAGTAGCAGGAACGGGCTGGACCAGGCTGACGACTCGCACCCCTGGCTTGGTGCGAGTAGCAGGAACGTTCTGGACCAGGCTGACGACTCGCTCCCCTGGCTTGGTGCGAGTGGCAGGAACAGGCCGGGCCGGGCTGGCGACGCGCACCGTAGGCTTGGTGCGAGTGGCAGGAACAGGCCGGGCCGGGCTGGCGACGCACACCGTAGGCTTGGTGCGAGTGGCAGGAACAGGCTGGGCCGGACTGGCGACGCACACCTTAGGCTTGGTGCGAGGGGCAGGAACAGGCCGGGCCGGGCTAGCGACGCACACCGTAGGCTTGGTGCGAGTGGCAGGAACAGGCCGGGCCGGGCTGGCGACGCACACCGTAGGCTTGGTGCGAGGGGCAGGAACAGGCCGGGCCGGGCTGGCGACGCACACCGTAGGCTTGGTACGAGGGGCAGGAACAGGCCGGGCAGGGCTGGCGACGCGCACCGTAGACTTGGTGCGAGTGGCAGGAACAGGCCGGGCCGGGCTGGCGACGCACACCGTAGGCTTGGTGCGAGGGGCAGGAACAGGCCGGACCGGGCTGGCGACGAACACCGTAGGCTTGGTGCGAGAGGCAGGAACAGGCCGGACCGGGCTGGCGACGCACACCGTAGGCTTGGTGCGAGAGGCAGGAACAGGCCGGACCGGGCTGGCGACGCGCACCGTACATTTGGTGCGAGGGACCGTAACAGGCCGGACCGTACTGGGGACACACACCACTGGCTCTACCCCGGGATCTGGAACGGGCCGGACCGGACTGGTAACACACCCCAGTACCTCTCGCCGTGCCTCTAAACCTTCTTTCCCTACTTTGACCAGTGGCCCCCGTAACCTGGTGGCCTTCTGAATACGCCCCTTTTCTGCCTCCGTCAGCCCCGTCGTCCATGCCCTGTGCCCCCCCCCTAAAAATTTTTGGGGGTTGCCTCTCGACCGTCCGACGACGACACTGATCACGCCGTTGCTCCTCTCTCCGTCGCCTCTCTACTGTCTCACTCCATGGCCGGCGATCCATCCCGGCCAGGATTTCCTCCCAGGTCCAGGACCCCTGCCCGTCCAAAATCTGCTCCCACGTCCAGGCTGCCTGCTCCTGGACACGCTGCTTGGTCCTGGTATGGTGGGTTCTTCTGTCACGATCGTCGTACGGAATAGACCAAGGCGCAGCGTGATGAACGAACATGTTTAGTTATCTTTAGTGATAAATACGGACAATCAACAAAACAACAAACGACTCGTGAAGTCCACGGTACAAACACAAAACCAACTGGAACAAGAACCCACAAACACAAAGGGAAAAACAGACAGTTTAAATATGGCTCCCAATCAGAGACAACCAGCCACAGCTGACACTCGTTGCCTCTGATTGGGAGTCACTCAGGCCAACATAGAAATAAACAAACTAGAATTCCCAACATAGAATTACAACACATAGAAAGACCACACCCTGGCTCAACATATACAGTGGGGAAAAAAAGTATTTAGTCAGCCACCAATTGTGCAAGTTCTCCCACTTAAAAAGATGAGAGAGGCCTGTAATTTTCATCATAGGTACACGTCAACTATGACAGACAAATTGAGATTTTTTTTCCAGGGGCGGTGTGTTCAATAGGGCGATATGGGCGACGCACTGCCAAACGGGAAAAGGAAGGGATTTTTTTTCTAATCAATTATATCACGGCAACAGTAGTTATCAGTGTTGTAATCTAGACGTCTGATCTGCCACAGTGCCACACTGCCACTAAATGTCCATCCAATCAGGCTAAAGTCGTGCTTCAAATGGCTCCCCCCCCCTTTTGGGGCGATTTCAGTCAGGTTGAAAATCGCCCAGAAGTCTGTCATAGACTCCCATGTAAAATCTATTTTTTTCAAATTTCAGAGCTTTCAATACAATCTCTATGGGTGTCTGAGGGCTTGCACTTACGCGCTTTCGTCATACGTAACGTAACCATGAACGTAACTAAGAAAAGAGCGGGTAGCCTCATCAATCAATTCACGTACTACTATCAAGATGGCTATAGCGTTCAGTGCAACTCGATTGTGTCTTTGAAAGAAGTTCCTTTTTGTCGGCGAACAAATGAAGATAAATTGGCAACGAAACAATTAGGACCTCCCAGACCAAATTTAATAATTCAACAGGTTTCTACTAAAGGCGGAAAATCCTACACCCGAGGATTTTCCAAAAATTGGTACGAACGAAAAAGACATTGCCACTCAACTGGATGAGGGATACAGGCTAGCTGTCCGCCGCCACAACGATGAGGTTAGTGTTGATAATCACAAGTTTACTGGAGAACTGAGACCAAGTAGAGACTTTGGACAGGGTGGATATGGTATAATAAAGGCAGTTTATTCAGAGGTAAAGATATCTGGAATCGCGTGCACGGACCCGTTCGTCAAACTCTTAGGGAGCTATACATTAAGCCCCATTACTTACCATATCAGATAAGAGAAATTGCTGCAGCTACATATATTTTACATCCTGGCCCTACATAGTTCACTATTTGCATCACTTACCAAAATATTACATGTGGTCATATATGCTTGGAAAGTGGAGATGCCATAGAACGTCAAAAAAGTAAACATTGCTGGAGACACATTGCCGTTTTGGAGAAGACATCGCGTTTGCTAGCGAAGAGATTTGTTGTGGCAAATGAACTTGGGCTGGGAATTGCCAGGAACCTCACGATAAGATATATGCATTGCGAGTCTCATGATTCTATACGTATTGCGATTCGATACTGTGATTTTATTGCGCACCATATGTCTGTTGCAGAGGGATCAGAAAGCCATGAGAACGAGTTTTGATCAGTCATGGAAATAAAAGTGCTGAAAACAAATTGGCTCCCAATGTGAAAAGATTGAGAACAAGCTATGAAGGAACAATAATGGTGTTTTGGTGCAGGTACAGCCAACTAGCGCTAAAATATTGCGATATTGTCAATACAGTATATCGTAAAGTATCACTATGTAACTCGATTTCTTTCACCCCAATCCCTCAAATTAACGGTAAATAACTGAATTGTTTGCCCCACATTTAGCTAAGATGATTAGCTAGCCAGCTAAAATGTTTTATTTAGTTAGCAGTCGCATCTACAATAGTTTACTGTCAATAACATGTCTCCAAAAATGACGTGGTGTCTCCAATTGTGTTGACATTTTACAATTGCGATGCGCATCCATGAGTATCCACTTTCTGTAGCTCAGCTGGTAGAGCACTGCGCTTGTAACGCCAAGGTAGTGGGTTCGATCCCCGGGACCACCCATACACAAAAATGTATGCACGCATGACTGTAAGTCGCTTTGGATAAAAGCGTCTGCTAAATGGCATATTATTATTATTATTATCTGAAGAGAGCCCCGAAACATTGTGTGCAGACATTTTATGCAATAAATGAAGTAGGTTGAATCTAGTAGTTCTGATCTTCTGATTGGTCCTGATGAGTTGGGCGAGGTCCCCTCCAGGCTAGTGTCACTGTTGCATTGGCTCTGAGTCGGGTTCTCTGTCTTCAAATGTTCAGCCTAAGAGAGGGGATTTTTGTGTGTGTGTGTGTGTGTGTGTGTTTAACAGTGATGATGTGTGTGTGTGTGTGTGTGTGTGTGTGTGTGTGTGTGTGTGTGTGTGTGTGTGTGTGTGTGTGTGTTTAACAGTGATGATGTGTGTGTGTGTGTGTGTTTGTGTGTGTGTGTGTGTGTGTGTCCTCAGAGCAAGAACTCGTGAGTTGGAAGAACTGAGAGGCCTATGGCGTGGGTGTTGTCCTTGGCCACCTGCTGACAAGGCTGACAAGATAGGACCCTTTTGTCCATTGTTATTGGATAGGAACAGAACTTATAACCAGCTCCTGACCTAAATAGATCTTAGCACAACATTTTACTCAACATATCATATTCCATATTCACTATAACAAATATATTTACTACGACATTAGCAAGAACCGCCACATCCTCAGCCGGCTAATCCAGTGTGTGAAGTTTTGCGGAGTGTTTGAGTTAGCTTTGCGAGGCAAAGATGAAACTGAGGGCTCCACCAACCCTGGTAAGCCAACACTTTTGAGATCAGTCAATAAATGCTTCTGGTATTGACTTATATGCTGCCCCTGTCTTCAAGTTGTTGCTGGACATATCTTTTTTAAAATGTGTGTAGGTCACCTAAATCATCAGAAAAATTGCCCCCCCTGAGAAATTTTTCAGGAGCCGCCACTGGAAGGATCATCCTGTCTGTCACCCACAGATAGAGCCTGAGAACTCAACCAGCTCAGAGACAAAAACTCCAGGTCAAACAAACAGCTATCTCGCCACGGAGCGCCGCTAAGATTCTGACACACTCACTGCCCTTGTCCGAATACCCGTGCTTGCGTCCTAAATAGTTAGTAGGCTTTTCGGGTATGCGAAAATACGTTTTATAGTATGTGAAACTAAATACATTTAGACCCAGGTGTGTTTGACAACAGCTGATAATCAGAGAAAGGAGACGCCATTGCGTTGTTTCCCGCCATTTAGCTACAGCCAGTCCCCTTCTCTGATTATCAGCTCTTGTCAAACATACCTGGGGTGCATTCATTTCGTTTTTTACGTTTGCTAATTTGCATGACGGTTTGTAGCGCTACTGAACGACACGTTTCCACAAAACGGTGGACACCGTTCTTCAACAGTTTTCCTTTGAGGTACGTTTTCTCCCGTTTGGTGGGTGTGGAGAGGTAATAGGGGAATATGCTGTCCATATAACCAGGTTTCCATCCAACATTTCATGAGAGTAAAGTACATTTCGGATAAAAAAATGTCATGACAGGCCTGATGGAAACAGAACATCACATTTTTTCGGTGAACTTTCCAAATGTCGTCAAAACAAAATGCACTAGACGAGGTATGATCTTTTTGTGTCAGTAAAATGAATTATGCAAAAAAGTCGGTGGAAACGCAATTATGCGCAAATATTGATATAATAACCATCATATGGAAGTAAACTTCGAGTCACGCGATGACATGTTGTGTAGTCCTCCCCACTACGACTCATCGGGAAAGCATGCAGTTTATTAGGTTACAGATTAAAGAAATGATGAACTTCACAGGGTTGTGAAAGTGCAAGGTGATGAGCTCGATGCTCCTTTCCACTAAATATCGAGGGTCTTATTCTGGTGACATGATCATCGATGCTTGGCTGCCAAGTAAAAATAATCTCGCTCTTTTGTCAATAATAGGCTAATAATCTCATCATGTTCCATGTAGGCTGTATAAGGCCTCCTGTAGCTCAGTTGGTAGAGCATTGCTTACAACGCCAGCGTTGTGGGTTCGTTTCCCACGGGGGGCCAGTATGAAAAATGTATGCACTCATTAACTGTAAGTTGCTCTGGATAAGAGCGTCTGCTAAAGAGGTAAATGTACGCTCTAGCTGTTGGCTACAGCGCACGTGCCAATACCAGAGTGTGCACACGCTATAACGCATTTTTGTTGGGGTGAGAAAACCATCAGTAGAGTTGAAAATGCTATGGAAACCCACTGAACTTGTATTTTTTATTAGGTACATGGGAATTTCACCGCAAAAGGTATTTTGTGTGCACTACTTTGTCACGCACAGCCTTTTAACTGCAACAAGTCAATTTGAGAAACAGGAGAAGTTGTGAAAATGCGGATATTATTTTTTAACGGATTTTATAATATTCACATGAATATCTGTTGCCAATTGGATGGAAACCTAGCTACTGATCCGAAATCATTATTCTTTGCAGCTTTTCATATAGTGCATAATGTCACAATTATGATACAAAATTACATTGGAAAAAGATAACTAAAGATAATTACTACTTTTATGTAAGATAAAGAATATTATCAGGTGGAACACATTGAGAAATGGTTGGAGCTAAAGTATATGAATATAAAGAACATACTTATAGCTTACACAGCAAATTTGAAATTGTTAATTTAACACCAGGCATGTTAATTTTAACATTCTTCCAGTGTTTATATAGGTCCACTCTCATCAGTGTTAATTTAACACTTTTTGTAGTGTTAATATTGAAACACTGAATGTTAAGATATAACACTTCAGATGTTGTTCAAATGACCCATGGGAGTGTTTTTTCAACACCCTCAGTATTAAGCAGCAACACCTTTCATTGTTGAGGATCCTGTAGCTGAATTGACACCAGGAAGTGCTAAATATTCACAATAGGAAATAACCATTTTTTGTCTGGTTCTCTCCCACTCATAAATCAAGCCTGCAAGTTATAGGTGAATTAAACCGGAGCAATAAAGGATTCGTTACAAGAGTAGGTCACTCTGGATAAGAGCGTCTGCTAAATTACGTAAATGTAAATGTAAATGTAAGAGTAGTGACTCTGCTTTGTTTCATTTATTTAGGCCACAAAGAGAGGGTGCGTCAGTGAAAACAGTGCATCACAGGCACATTCAAATGAAAAAGGTGCATCACAGGCACATTCAAATGAAAAAGGTGCATCACAGGCACATTCAAATGAAATCAGTGCATCACAGGCACATTCAAATGAAATCAGTGCATCACAGGAGCCTCTGTACTTGTACTATACGAGAACAAGAGTATTTGCAGAGTTGCTATTTAACACAAGTGGAAGTCCTCCTAAGTCTATTACTCAATCATGTCAAACAAAGGAACAACATAAAGGCTCTCATCAGCACCATAAGCACTTTGAAGGACAAAAGGCATATTACATTTCACATCATCAACTTTGACAACAACTTTGTCATCAACACCATCAAACACTGTGAATGCATGGTAATGTTCACTGAAATTATCAGTATGCAACTTGTCCAGCAATAGGTATACAATATTGTCAACCACAATGATCTTAGTTATTTGACAAAAGACTGGCATTTCATGCTACATCGTACTGCAAACTAACAGTCCCTCTCTGTACTCTGTGCCATCCATCTTAACCCAGCTGGTAGAGTAAATGGCTTTCTGCATAGGACCTGAAGTGACCCTGCCAACTCCTCACCACCATTAAAATCATTCAGGGAAAATGGTTTCATCGGTCCATACTCAATATGTTTCAATGGTGATGTCTCCCAGTGATGGCCTATAGCAAATGTGTGTTTTTTGGCAAGGTACTTAGTAATGTTCTTGAAGTTTTTGAGGGTGTTATTAAAGAGTTTGCGCTTTGCCTCAAACCTCATGCTCCACATATGTAATAAAGGACCGATTTGTCTTATGCATGCTGGGTAATCTATCATAAAGTGATGTTCGGGTATTACGTTTTTATGTGGGTACAACGGTTTGAAAAGTGTGTGATGTTCAATTATCAAATGCTTTAGATACACAGTCATGCTCTGGCTAAGAAAATGGGAAAAAACAATGTTGATTATTTGCAGTAAGATGAGCAGCAAATTCCAGTTCTCATTTCCTGGTGGAACAACATCACCCAAAATCAAGGGAATGTTTCTCACAAGACACAGAGTTTGAATAGAAATAAGTGCTATGCTATTTCCACTGTTCTCTAGGTTGACTTTAGTTGGACGGTTTTTGCACTCCAAGTACCCATAGTCAAACGAGTAGATTCTAGAGAAGCGCACGTTTTGAAATAACATTTTCTGAGGCATACAGTGGCTTACGAAAGTATTCACCCCCCTTGGCATTTTTCCTATTTTGTTGCCTTACAACCTGGAATTAAAATGGATTTTTGGGGGTTTGTATAATTTGATGTACACAACATTCCTACCACTTTGAAGAAGCAAAATATTTATTTTTGTGAAACAAACAAGAAATAAGACAAAATCAAATCAAATCAAATTGTATTTGTCACATACACGTGTTTAGCAGATGTTATTGCGGGTGTAGCGAAATGCTTGTGCTTCTAGCTCCGACAGTGCAGTAATATCTAACAAGTCATATCTAACAATTTCACAACATATACCCAATACACACAAAACTAGTAAGGAATGGGATTTAAGAATATATACATATGGACAAGCAATGACAGCAATGACAGAGCGGCATTGACTAAGATACAGTAGAATATTATAGAATAGAATGCAGTATATACATATGAGATGAGTAGTGCAAGATATGTAAACATTATTAAAGTGACCAGTGTTCCATTTATTAAAGTGGCCAGTGATTTCAATAGGAAGCAGCAGCCTCTAATGTGCTAGTGATGGCTATTTAACAGTCTGATGGCCTTGAGATAGAAGCTGTTTTTCATTCTCTCGGTCCCAGCTTTGATGTTCCTGTACTGACCTTGCCTTCTGGATGATAGCGGGGTGAACAGGCAGTGGCTCGGGTGGTAGATGTCCTTGATGATCTTTTTGACCTTCCTGTGACATTGGGTGCTGTATGTGTCTTGGAGGACGGGTAGTTTGCCCCCGGTGATGCGTTCGGCAGACCGCACCACCCTCTGGAGAGCCCTGTGGTTGTGGGCGGTGCAGTTGCCGTACCAGGCGGTGATACAGCCCGACAGGATGCTCTCAATTGTGCAACTGTAAAAGTTTGTGAGGGTTTTAGGTGCTAAGCCTAATTTCTTCAGCCTCCTGAGGTTGAAGAGGCTCTGTTGCGCCTTCTTCACCACACTGTCTGCGTGTGTGGACCATTTCAGTTTGTCGGTGATGTGTACGCCAAGGAACTTGAAGGCAACTAATGGTCTGTGTGCGTTTGATGAACCGTTCAAAGCCAACTTTGTCTTTAACCTGATGTATGATGATACTCTTGTCAACTTCTACGCATTTCTGCAGACAACCTTCTACAACATTGATGTAGGCAAAACAATAGAGGCCCCTAGCATGATAGAGTTGAGGACAAAACTTCTTAACTAGAAAAATGTATGTTACGGTGCTTTTGTTGTCAAGCGTTGCACAGAAACAGCCAGTCATTGATATCTCATTTGAGAATTGAGCATAGCTTCTATCCATCCAAGTTTAGATTGGTCTGTGGTCAAGATCGTTGTAGAAGGCAGTTTTCAACATACTCAGGTTTAGAAAACATTTGAATAGTATTCATTGGTCAAGTAGTTTATGCATTGAGCTTAGAAGGGCCCTCTCATGTTGCTGATTCTCCAGTCCAGTCAGAAGCTCCACAAATGGGTGGCGACATTGGTGTCCCACATGATAACACTCAAAGTGATTGTTTTGAGAAGAATGGTCAGAGTCTTGCTAAAGATATGTGTGCCTCCATCATTGCCAAGTTGCAAGCTAGTGGTGTTGCAAATAGTGTTGTGCCAAAAGTAGTGTGTGATTTAAAAGGGTTTACTACTGGGCTGCAGTCCCAGATTAAACAAGATGTTCTGTCAGTTATGCCTATGGATAACCCCTCTGCATCTGCTGTAAAGGATAGTTTTGAGAACTTTGAAAACCCATTTGCCAGTTTTAACACAGAGAACAAAGTACTTCAACCAAAAATGGGGTGTTGTGGAGCCAGTAGAAGTAGTGTTGGGAGTTAGATATGATAGCAGGCGAAATTAAAAAACAGACATGTATGATCAAGACCCAGTGAAAGACACTTTTGTATATATTTCTATACTGGAAAGATTGACATTAATGTGTCGCTATTCTGAAATCTGTAAGTTATAGGAAAATGCATCTAGGTATACATCTGTGGAAGACACTTATGAAGACTTTTGTGTTGGAAGTTACTTGAAGACTCATCCCTTGTTCTCAAAACATAGAAATGCTTTACAGATCCAATTGTACTATGATGACTTTGAAACTGCCAACCCGCTTAGATCCAAGCATGGTGTTTACAAGATAGGTGCCATTTATTTTGTCCTCAGGAATCTGCCACCCAAGTTTAACTCTGCTGTGATGAATATTCATTTAGTGTCATTATTTCATTATCAAGATCTAAAGAAATATGTTATAAAGCACTTGGTTAATGATGTAAATAAACTGGAGAGTGATGGTGTAAATGTGACTTTTTTAACTGATAGAGTTTATGGCACTATCTACCAAATAACTGGAGACAATTTGAGTATGCATGCAGTCCTTGGTTTCACAGAGTCCTTCAGTGGTCAATACTTTTGCCGGTTCTGTTTGATAGAAAAGTCTAATGCTCAGACGGTTTACAGTGAGGATGACCCTAATATTTTCTTGCGTGGTAAAGATCAATTTGAAATGCATTTGAATCAGTTGCAATCAGACCCACAGCTCCCATCTGTGTACGGTGTAAAGAAATATTCTAAACTAAACAGTTTGCAGCACTTCCATGTTTGTAGTAATTTTTCGGTGGACATAATGCATGACATTCTTGAAGGGGTGGCTCAGTTTGAGTTTAAATTGTTATTTGAATACAGTGCCTTGTAAAAGTATTATCCCCCTTGGCGTTTTTTCTATTTTGTTGCATTACAACCTGTAATTTAAATTGATTTCTATTTGTATTTCATGTAATTGACATACACAAAATAGTCCAAATTGGTGAAGTGAAATGAAAAAAATAACTTGTTTCAAAAAATTCTAAAAAATAAATAACGGAAAAGTGGTGCGTGCATATGTATTCACCCCCTTTGCTATGAAGTCCCTAAATAAGATCTGGTGCAACCAATTACCTTCAGAAGTCACATAATTAGTTAAATAAAGTCCATCTGTGAGCAATCTAAGTGTCAAATGATCTGTCACATGATCTAAGTATATATACACCTGTTCTGAAAGGCCCCAGAGTCTGCAACACCACTAAGCAATGGACCCCACCAAGCAAGTGGCACCATGAAGACCAAGGAGCTCTCCAAACAGGTCAGAGAACTTGTGGAGAAGTACAGATCAGGGTTGGGTTCAAAAAAAATATCTGAAACTTTGAACATCCCACTGAGCACCATTAAATCCATTATTAAAAAATTGAAAAAATATGGCACCACAACAAACCTGCCAAGAGAGGGCCGCCCACCAAAAATCACTGTCCAGGCAAGGAGGGCATTAATCAGAGAGGCAACAAAGAGACCAACAATAACCCTGAAGGAGCTGCAAAGCTCCACAGCGGAGATTGGAGTATCTGTCCATAGGACCACTTTAAGTCGTACACTCCACAGAGCTGAGCTTTACAGAAGAGTGGTCAGAAAAAAGCCATTGCTTAAAGAAAAAAATAAGCAAACACGTTTGGTGTTCGCCAGAAGGCATGTGGGAGACTCTCCAAACATATGGAAGAAGGTACTCTGGTCAGATGAGACAAAAATTGAGCTTTTTGGCCATCAAGTAAAAAGCTATGTCTGGCGCAAACCCAACACCTCTCATCACCCTGAGAACACCATCCCCACAATGAACAGTGAAGCATGGTGGTGGCAGCATCATGCTGTGGGGATGTTTTTCATCGGCAGGGACTGGGAAACTGGTCAGAATTGAAGGAATGATGGATGGCGCTAAATACAGGGAAATTCTTGAAGGAAAACTGTTTCAGTCTTCCAGAGATTTGAGACTGGGACAGAGGTTCACCTTCCAGCAGGACAATGACCCTAAGCATAATGCTAAAGCAGCACTCACGTGGTTTAAGGGGAAACATTTAAATGTCTTGGAATGGCCTAGAACAAGTCTCTTGTCCACCATGATGTAGTAGTTGTCAATCTTGCTCGGTCTTCTTCCGACGGCAAGGAGGTATGGCAATTACTGTATTTGGGCCTTCCCCAAACTGTTGCCACAAAGTTGGAAGCACAGAATAGTCTAAAATGTCATTGTATGCTGTAGCGTTAAGATTTCCCTTCACTGGAACTAAAGGGCCTAGCCCGAACCATGCAAAACAGCGCCAGACCATTATTCCTCCTCCACCAAACTTTATAATTGGCACTATGCATTCGGGCAGGTAGCGTTCTCCTTGCATCTGCCAAACCCAGATTTGTCCGTCGGACTGCCAGATGGTGAAGCGTGATTCATCACTCCGGAGAACGCATTTCCACGGCTCCAGAGTGCAATGGTGGCGAGCTTTACACCACTCCAGCCGACGCTTGGCATTGAGCATTGTGATCTTGTGCATGGTGAAGTATGGTGAAGCTCCTGACGAACAGTTCTTGATCTGATGTTGCTTCCAGAGGCAGTGTGGAACTCGGTAGTGACGTTTGCAATCTTTGTGTCAGTAAAATTAATTTAGTGGGAAAAGTAGGTGGAAATGCCTTTATGCGCAAATGTTTATGTAATAACCATCATATCGAAGTACATTTGGAGTCATGCGATGATATAGTGTGGGGTCCTCCCACTATGACTCAGGAAACCACGCAGTTTATTATGCTTCAGATTAAATAAATTATGAACTTCACAGCGTGCTGAAAGTGCATGGTGATGAGCTTGATTCTGCTTTCTAATAAACATTGAGGGTCTTATTTTGGTGACATGATCGATACTTGACTGCAGTTTAACAATTCTATTTTAGACTATCCATAACAATCTCATGTAGACTAGCCAATCAACAAAGGGTACTAGGGGGAAACTGCTCTTGAATTACTTTTATTGATCTCTTTTTTACTTAACACTTATTTTTCTTAAAACTGCATTGTTGGTTAAGGGCTTGTAAGTAAGCATTTCACAGTAGTTGGCTTTTGGTCCGACCCCTCCAATAACGATATCTGCTCCAGCCATGTCTCCATTTGGGCTGAACCCGAATCCCACCCAGCCAGTGGTCTTGAAGGTCAGCTGGAACGTGATGGTGCCCTGGACCTCGCTGAACCCCCACTTCAGGATGACATTGTTGTCCGCGTCTAGGTGCTCCATGAAGGGCATATGGATGTCCGGCTGTGCCCCGATCACTGGAGTCCAAGTCAGGAGCAGGGAGAGGAGTAGAAGGATCATCCTGTCTGTCACCCACAGATAGACCCTGAGAACTCAACCAGCTCAGACAAATGCGCCAGTCAAACAAACAGTTATCTAGCTACGGAGCACCGCTAAGATTCTGATACACACTAACTGCCTATGTCCGAATACCCGTACTTGTGCTATAAAAAGTTTGTAAGCTGTTTGGGTATACGCAAATACAACCTTTTATTGTATGTGACGTTTCATACATTTAGACCCAGGTGTGTTTGCAACAGCTGATAATCAGATGATAATCAGAGAAAGGGGACGCAATTGCGTTGTCTCCCGCTATTAGTTCATTTAACTACAGTCAGTCAATATCCTTCTTTGATTATCAGCTGTAGTCAAACACACCCAGGGTTGATTCAGTTCGATTTAACGTTTACTAATTTGCGTGACAGTTTGTAGGGCTACTAAACGACAAGTTTCCCAAAGGTGGAACACATTGAGAAATGGTTGGAGCTAAAGTATATTATTGACCAAAAATGACAATTAAATCAATTTGAATCCCGTTTAAAACTGCATTGTTGGGCTCGTAAGTAAGCATTTCAAGGTAAGGTCTACACCTGTTGTATTCAGCGCATGTGACAAATACAATTTGATTTGATTTGTAACACAACAAAATGTGGAAAAGGGGTGTGAATAATTTCTGAAGGCACTGTATATTGTATACTAAAACAAATTGGGAAATTATATTTTATACTAATACAAATGCTCAGAGAAAGAGATTTTGTTGAACAAGTATATATATTTTTTCTCAAAGGTAGGGGTAAAAATGATTAACACCCCTAAAGATTCTTATGAATAAAGTAGTCAAAAGTTTAGTGTTTTGTCCATATTCCTAGCTTGCAATGACTACATCAAGTTTTGACTCTACAAACTTGTTGGATACATTTGTAGTTGTTTTGGTTGTGTTTCAGATTATTTTGTGCCCAATGGAAATGAATGGTAAATAACCATGTATTGTGTCATTTGAGTCATTTTGGAGTTACTAAACACTTAATCGACATCCACAAGCTTGGTATAATCTTATTCCAAATGATTCACAGCTTTAATAGCTGACAAAGGTGCTTCCACCAAGTATTAACTCTTGGGTGTTAATACTGGTACTGAAAAAGAATACTTCTGGATTCTTTATCACCACCTCACAGTCACAGAGATAAAAAAAATGTGAAATTTATTTGAAGAGTTTGTGACATGAAATGGTAAACATTAACTGGTAGGATATCAAACTGCAAGGATACATCTTATACTAAACACAACATGCAACATTTTCTACGATTTTACTGAGTTACAGTTCATATAAGGAAATCAGTCAATTGAAATACATTAATTAGCCCCTAATCCCCTCAAACTCAACTCTGGACCTCAAAGCCAGTTCCACTGCATTTTTTCATTGTTCCCCTCTAATCAGTGACTGACTTAGACCTGGGACACCAGGTGTGTGCAATTAATTATCAGGTAGAACAGAAAACCAGCAGGCTCCGGACCTCGTAGGGTAAGAGTTGAGTACCCTTGCTTATGGATTTCACATGACTGGGCAGGGGCGCAGCCAAGGGTGGGACTTGAGAGCCAGGCCCACCCATTGGGAAGCCAGGCCCAGTCAATCAGAATGGGTTTTTCCCCTACAAAAGGGCTTTATTACAGACAGAAATACTCAGTTTCATCAGCTGTCCAGGTGGCTGTTCTCAGATGATCCCGCAGGTGAAGAAGCCGGATGTGGAGGTTCTTGCGTGGCTACACGTGGTCTGCGGTTGTGAAGCCGTACTGCCAAATTCTCTAAAATGGCAGAGGCAGTTTATGGTAGAGAAATTAACTTTAAATTATCTGGCAACAGCTCTGGTGGACATTCCTGCAGTCAGCATGCCAATTGCACACTCCCTCAAAACTTAAGACATCTGTGGCATTGTGTTTAGTGTCCTTGTATTGTCCCCAGCACAACGTGAACCTGTAATGATTATGCTGTTTAATCAGCTTCTTGATATGCCACACCTGTCAGGTGGATGGATTATCTTGGCAAAAAATTATTTAATTTTTTTCTTCAGCTCATGAAACCAACACTTTACATGTTGCGTTTATATTAGTGTTCCATATATGTCTGCCTGAATCAATGCATAATGTGTAGACAGCTGGCATGCTTTTATCTAAAATGCTGTAAGACTATTGAAGTTGGGTGTGTAGCCTCACCCCTCACTATTGCCAGGAACACACAGATCTCCATGCTAAGTTTCACAGAGGCACTAGTGTCCGTCTCTGGATGAGGGACAGCATTCTGTCTGCAGCCCCAGTGTTGTGACTAAAACGGTTCACTTCCTGCATGTTCCCTTTGGCACGGTTCTCAGGTAAGGACTTCCTGTTTTGGTGGTCAGTGGACTAAAGGGTGCCGAAATTCTTCCCGCTTTTTTTAAAATAACAAAGACCCACCCAGGGCACGACCTGTCACCTCCCTAGAACTTGGACCAAGAAGTTCACATACAATTGGTAATGAACTGTCCCCTAGTAAGTAAGAAAGCATTTCACTGTTAGTCTACACCTGTTTACAAAGCATGTGACAAAATTAGATTTAGTAAACAAATAGATGACTGTTTTGTATATAAAAACTTTGGCTCAAAGTGAATAACTAAAATCAGACATACATTGGACTACTTTAGTTGCCATATGGTCTGGTTAAAAATGCCTGCCCTATGCATTACCTTTGATAAATTAATTTAAATGATTCAAAGACTAAGCCATTAAAGGGAGAGTTCTCCCTTTAAGTCAGGGTGGGATACAGTTACAGTAACTCGTCAATTGGGAAACAGGGCGATACCCTTACTATTATCCTAAACTGGCTATAATGACTGGCACAGTAAACTGTCAAAAATTCTTTAGACACAACAAATTGCAATTCAGAATGTAGCCAACAGCAGGCCTAATAACAAGAGATCCAAGTGCTAGATGCAGGAACTTAAGATTCATTGAATGAAATGGGTCTCCTTTTGTTTGCGCCGAGGTGGCAGGTGCACTGAAATAAGTTAATATTGATACCCGCACAACTACACAAGAGTGTGCAAAGCTGTCAATGGAAAGGGTGGCTATTTGAAGAATCTCAAATATAAAATATATTTTGATTTGTTTAACACTTTTTTGGTTACTACATGATTCCATTTGTGTTCATAGTTTTGATGTCTTCACTATTATTCTACAATTTAAAAATAAAATAAAAACCTTTAATGAGTAGGTGTGTCCAAACTTCTGACTGGAAGTGTACCTTCTGGTTCTTTTTTGCAGGGGAGGCAACACTTGTTAGGGCTGAGATCCAAAGGAGAGCCTGTTTTTGGCTCATCCGCAGCCACAGTAATTGAACAGGTGACAGAGCATGTTATGACACCGGGATGGTATGACTTAGGAGACAAAAAAAAAAATCTTATTGGCCAAGTGCAGTTAGTCCCTCCCCGCTTAAGTCAGTTTGGTGCCTAATGAATTAGACCCTAATAACTGCATCAGTCTCCCATCCTAACATTAAAATGGCATGTATTCTGTTTGATTCAGTAGGATGAAGCCATAAGTCTGCACGCACATAATAGCTAGACTTGATAGTCAAGTTAAATTCATTGATCAGACAAGCCCACATACAGGAAAACTATTGATTGTGTCATCG
The DNA here is from genome assembly GCF_020615455.1 of Coregonus clupeaformis. Classification (NCBI taxonomy): domain Eukaryota; kingdom Metazoa; phylum Chordata; class Actinopteri; order Salmoniformes; family Salmonidae; genus Coregonus; species Coregonus clupeaformis. The sequence goes on from NW_025533640.1 coordinate 461,893, forward strand.
ATACAACCAAGGTCCAGTCTACCTTGCGGGTTTTGTAAACTTGAGCTGCAACAGATTTCTAAGATTCACATTTTGCTTCTAATCTAAGACCAAAATGAAACATCCATCAGTGTATAATGTTCAAACATGGTAAGACATTTAATGTAAAGCATAAGAATTTTAGTGGATTATTCCTTACATTTATTGACCAATAAATACAGATTGACACGTTTCTCCTATTGCGTGTGGGGGACACCCGCCATTGTTGCTGACTAGTGGGCTGGATCTGGGCATGAAGTTTAGCAGGTTTACCTCAATGGTCCCCCTACTTTTGCAATGGTAGCCAATGTCATCAGTTGTCCCATAGGCATAGATCAGCTTCACTGGACTGTCCTATGAGAGGGGATAGAACAAAACATCAAATCGACAACACATACAAGATAAATCAAAAATCACAGGTTAAGGACTGTTTAGAAAACTCCTAATAAGGCCATTTAAACTGTTTAGATTTCTGAATCCCTGGGAACAACGTAGGGATACGACAGCTCACTTTTGAAAATGACTCCAAATAAAATAACCAGTAGGTTGACGTAAAACAAGAGATGGTCTAGCGCAGTGTTTCCCCAAACTTGGTCATGTGTCCCAGTTTTTGCCCTACAGCCGATTCAAATAGACCAAGCTTGATTAGTTGGTTATTTGAGTCAGCTGTGTATCGCTAGGACAAAAAACAAAACGTGAACCCAGGGGGCTGCAGGACCAAGTTTGGGAAACCATGGTCTAGCGCAGGGCTCTCCAACACTGTTCCTGGAGAGCTACCCTCCTGTAGGGTCACTCAAACCCCTGTTATAACTCACCCGATTCATCTTACCAAACAGCTGATTAAAAATATGTGCTAGGTAAGGGTTGGAGAGAAAAATCCTACAGAACGGTAGCTCTGCAGGAAAAGGGTTGGAGATCCATGGTCTAGTATAAAAGGCCATGTCATTATTACCGTGGCACAGATTGCCTCCTGGAAATGCATATTTTGGCCCATCCTCCCTTGAGAAACTAACTGATACAACTTTGTTCTACTGAATACATCCATTTAGGTAAAAGGGTAACAACTCAACAGGCTTTCGGTTGCGTCGATATTAGCAAACCGTTCCTGAATAGAAAGTCAATAATGATAAGGGAACATGATTTTCCGCTTTAATCCTTTTATTGCTTTCAGTTCACATTACTTGTTAACAGTTTGTCTGCAAAACAGTTGACTCGCAGTGATGTGGAAGTCGTCCTAGTCACATGACTGGATGGACCTCCAGAAGGTCATGGTGGTTTGACCGTCTGCCTCGGTCAGGGACAGGAGGGTGTAGTCCTGTTTCTCATCCACCAAGGGAAATCCGTTGCTTGTGGCATGATAATCCTGAAGGAAATACAACAAAAATACTGAGTTATCTGGAGTATTTATAGAGCCTACTAGACTTGTGTTTTATTAGGTGTGCTTGGTGAAAGCACAACTTTAGAAACTGTTCATTATCACTATTATGCTGCTGCCACCACCTGTAGCACCAGAACCATAAGCTATCAACACCAGAAAGTCCAGACTGCCACTGGTCAGGTTGCTTGAAGAAACTGATACTAATACTTCACACTACAAATGTCACGATCGTTATAAGAAGCGGACCAAGGCGCAGCGTGGTAAGCGTACATCCTTTTATTGTGTACACACACGAACAAAAACAACAAACCAAACGATACGTGAAGTCCTAGGTTAACACACCAAAACAAACCTTACGGAACAAGATCCCACAAATAACTAGTGCCAACAGGCTGCCTAAGTATGGTTCCCAATCAGAGACAACGAGAATCAGCTGCCTCTGATTGGGAACCACCCTGGCCAACATAGATCTACACGATCTAGAACATGAACATAGAAAATACAACATAGACACTACACACCCTGGCTCAACTTTTAAGAGTCCCCAGAGCCAGGGCGTGACAGTACCCGCCCCCAAAGGCGCGGACTGCGACCGCGCCAACCAAACACAAGAGGGTAGGGGCCGGGTGGGCATTCCGCCTCGGAGGCTGATCCGGCTCCGGGCGTGACCACCACTCTCTCTCTCTACCCCCCCGTAGCGCCCCTGGTCTGGTCTGGCCCCGCTGGCCGGAGCTGGACTGGACATCGGTGGAGCGGATTGCTCTGGCTCCGGTGTGGAGCAGCTGACCGGTGCCGGACCAGGCACCGGTGGAACAGGCACGGACCGTGCCGGACTGACGACGCGCACCACTGGCTTGGTGCGGGGAGCAGGAACGGGCCGGACCGGGCTGGCGACGCGCACCACTGGCTTGGGGCTTGGTGCGGGGAGCAGGAACGGGCCAGACCGGGCTGGCGACGCGCACCACTGGCTTGGTGCGGGGAGCAGGAACGGGCCGGACCGGGCTGGCGACGCGCACCACTGGCTTGGTGCGGGGAGCAGGAACGGGCCGGACCGGGCTGGCGACGCGCACCACTGGCTTGGTGCGGGGAGCAGGAACGGGCCGGACCGGGCTGGCGACGCGCACCACTGTCTTGGTGCGGGGAGCAGGAACGGGCCGGACCGGGCTGACGACGCGCACCACTGGCTTGGTACGGGGAGCAGGAACAGGCCGGGACGGACTGGGAACACGCACCACTGGCTTAGTGCGAGGAGCAGGAACGGGTCGGGCCGTACTGGGAACACGCACCACTAACTCAGTGCGGGGAGCAGGAACGGGCCGGACCGTACTGGGAACACACACCACTGGCCTTGTGCGGGAAGCAGGAATGGGTCGGGCCGTACTGGGAACACGCACCACTGGCTTAGTGCAGGGATCAGGAACGGGCCAGACCGGACTGGTGACACACACCACTTGCTTGGTGCGAGGAGCGGGACTGGGTTTCCTCATAAACCTCCGCTCCCTCTGCTGCCTACTCAGTTCCTCTCGCCGTGCCTCTACACTCTCCTTCTCCCTTATCGCCTCCAGTAGCTCCTCCCTCTGACCAATTAACTCCTGCTCCCTCATGACCAATAGCCCCCGTAACCTGGTGGCCTCCTCTACTATTCTGCAGATTCGCCCTGTAGCTGCCTCCTGCTGCCCCGTCGTCCACGGCGTGTGCCCCCCCCCAACATTTTCTTGGGGTTGCCTCTCGCGTGTCCGTCGTCGGCACGGTTGGCGCCATTTCTCCTCTCCTACCTGGGTCTCCTCATTCATCGCCCTCCGGTAACGGACGGCCTCCTCCTCCGTGATCCTCCCCCAACCGAGGAGAACATCTTCTAACGTAACCTCCGGCGTTTGCTCCTGGACACGCTGCTTGGTCCTCTTTTGGTGGGATCTTCTGTCACGATCGTTATAAGAAGCAGACCAAGGCGCAGCGTGGTAAGCGTACATCCTTTTATTGTGTACACACACGAACAAAAACAACAAACCAAACGATACGTGAAGTCCTAGGTTAACACACCAAAACAAACCTTACGGAACAAGATCCCACAAATAACTAGTGCCAACAGGCTGCCTAAGTATGGTTCCCAATCAGAGACAACGAGAATCAGCTGCCTCTAATTGGGAACCACCCTGGCCAACATAGATCTACACGATCTAGAACATGAACATAGAAAATACAACATAGACACTACACACCCTGGCTCAACGTTTAAGAGTCCCCAGAGCCAGGGCGTGACAACAAACATATTGTCATGAATCCCAATGCATTTCATGTACCATAGACTTGAAGGGGAAACATTCTATGCTGTGTGTATGACACAAAATACTTTTTTTCCAGCTTTGCATAGTGCATAATGTTACAATTATGATACAACATTTAAACTACATGGGAATTGGAAACCATTCTTTCATTTTATAATGATTTGTTAATTTATTGTCCAAGGATGGAATTTTGAAATATAATGTTTAAGCAAAGTTTTACAGTATTCTTGTTGTATTGTACAAACAACATCGAACTGTACAGAAAAAACATGATTTTGTGTATTAAACCATTGTTCAGTCTACTCACTAGAGTCCATAGAAGGAGAAGGTTACGCCATGGTTAGCATCTATATAAAAAATATATATATTCTGAGTCACTTGATGCTACACTGAACGAAAATATAAACGCAACATGTAAATTGTTGGTCCCATGTTTCATGAGCTGAAATAAAAGATCCCAGAAATTTTACATGCGCCAAAAAGCTTATTTCTCTCAAATTCTGTGCACAAATTTGTTTACCTCCCTGTCAGTGAGCATTTCTCCTTTGCCAAGATAATCCATCCACCTGACAGGTGTGGCATATCAAGAATCTGATTAAACAGCATGATCATTACACAGTTGCACCTTGTGCTGGGGACAATAAAAGGCCACTCTAAAATGTGCAGTCTTGTCACACAAGCAGTAGAATCTGATAAAAAAACAGATAAAAATACACCTTATGGAACAGCGGGGACTGTGAAGAGACACAAACACAAACACAGGCATAGACACATGCATACACACACAGAATAACATACGCACTACACACACGTACACATCGATTTTGTGTTGTAGATATGTGGTAGTAGAGTAGTGGCCTGAGGGCACACACTTAATGTGTTGTGAAATCTTTTGTGAATGTATTGTAATGTTTAAAAAATTGTATAACTGCCTTAATTTTGCTGGACCCCAGGAAGAGTAGCTGCTGCCTCAGGTTTTGAGGGAGTGTGCACTTGGCATGCTTACTGCAGGAATGTCCACCAGAATGTTAATTTCTCTACCATAAGCCGCCTCCAACGTCATTTTAGAGAATTTTGCAGTACGTCCAACCGGCCTCAAAACTGCAAATGACGTGAAACCATGCCAGCCCAGGACCTCCACATCCAGCTTCTTCACCTGCGGGATCATCTGAGACCAGCCACCCGGACAGCTGATGAAACTGTTGGTTTACACAACCGAAGAATTTCTGAACAAACTGTCAGAAATGGTCTCAGGAAAGCTCATCTGCGTGCTTGTCGTCCTCACCAATGTCTTGACCTGACTGCAGTTCGGCGTCATAACCGACTTCAGTGGGAAAATGCTCACATTCGATGGCCACTGGCATGCTGGAGAAGTGTGTTCTTCACGGATGAATTCCGGTTTCAAATGTACCGGGTAGATGGCAGACAGTGTGTATGGCGTTGTGTGGGCGAGCGGTTTGCTGATGTCAATGTTGAAAACAGGGTGCCCCATGGTGGCTGTGTGGTTATGGTATGGGCAGGCATCAGCTACGGACAACGAACACAATTGCATTTTATCGATGGCAGTTTGAATGGACAGAGATACAGTGATGAGATCCTGAGGCCCATTGTTGTGCCATTCATCCGCCGCCATCACCTCATGTTCCAGCATTATAATGCGCAGCCCCATGTCGCAAGGATCTGTATGCAATTCCTGGAAGCTGAAAATGTCCCAGTTCTTCCATGGCCTGCATACTCACAAGACAGGTCACCCTTGAGCATGTTTAGGATGCTCTGGATCGACGTGTACGACAGAGTGTTCCAGTTCCCGCCAATATCCATCAATTTCGCACAGCCATTGAAGAGGAGTGGGACAACATTACACAGGCCACAATCAACAACCTGACCAACTCTATGCGAAAGAGATGTTTCGTGCTGTGTGAGGCAAATGGTGGTCACACCCCTACCATTGTTTTAAGGCATCTGTGACCAACACATGCATATCTGTATTCCCAGTCATGTGAAATCCATAGATTAGGGCCTAATGAATTTCAATTGAATGATTTCCTTATATGAACTGTAACTCAGTAAAATCTTAGAAATTGTTGCATGTTGCGTTTATATTTTTTTGTTCAGTGTATATATACAATGAGAAATGTTTTTTTTTACAATTTATGGAGTACACTTAATTTTGTTTGTAACTGGATCCTATCAAAAGTTATGATGGTTTGTTTAAACGTAGTGTTACTTTGTACAACATCAAGAATGACTTTGTTGCTGTCACGATCGTCGGGAAGAGAGGAGGACCAAGGCGCAGCGTGGAAGGTGAACATACTTATTTATTTAATGATAAACGAACAAAACAACAAAACGATAACGTGACGTCCTCGGTTTAAACACAAACCTAATTGGAACAAGATCCACTGTGGGAAAACTGGCTGCTTAAGTATGGTTCCCAATCAGAGACAACAAGCAACAGCGGATACACGTTGCCTCTGATTGAGAACCACACTGGCCAACATAGAACTACAAAACTAGAACGAAAAACAAATGAAAACTCACACCCTGGCTCAACATACTAGAGTCCCCAGAGCCAGGGCGTGACAGTTGCAAGTTTTCCCCTTTTTTCTACAGAAAATGGCATCTCCAGTATGTATATTAGAAGCATTATTATCCTTTTTAGTTAATGATTGGACATTACTTTAAAAGATTGAATGTGTAAAAATTATTTGTTAATGGATTTAATTCATGTAAATCAGGTTTTAGAATTGGGTACCTCCGTTACCTGTGCCTCCATTACCGAAAATCAACAAAGTCCATTTTTTGAAAAAAGTATCCAACCTAAAACCTGGAAATATATACAATAAAGCATATTTTTACGTAGCTTAATATGCAAAAATATTATTTTAGTTAATGGACACTGAGCATCTATGGCTGCGTTTAGACAGGAAGCCTAATTCTGATATTTGTTTCAATAATTGTTGTTTTTCCAAAAATTTGTATTTTGCCCATTCAGATCAGCTCTGAAATGTGTATTTGTAGTTGTATTTATTATGAATCCCCATTAGCTGCTGCTCTTCCTGGGGTCCAGCAAAATTAAGGCAGTTAAGACCTCTACTCTACTACACAAAATCCATGTGTACATGTGTGTATAGTGCGTATGTTATCGTGTGTTTGTATGTATGTGTCTATGTTTGTGTTGCTTCACAGTCCCCGCTGTTCCATAAGGTGTATTTTTACCTTCTTTTTTTTATCTTCTTCTACTGCATGTGGAATAGAGTTCCATGTAGTCATGGCTCAATGTAGTACTGTGCACCTCCCATAGTCTGTTCTGGACTTGGGGACTGTGAAGAGACCTCTGGTGGCATGTCTTGTGGGATATGCATGGGTGTCCGAGCTGTGTGCCAGTATTCCAAACAGACAGCTCGGTACATTCAGCTTGTCGACACCTTGTACAAAAACAAGCAGTGATGAAGTTAATCTCGCTTCCACTCTGAGCCAGGAGAGACTAACATACATGTCATTAATGTGAGCTAATGTTGACAGTCTACAATCCAGGGTTACTCCAAGGAGTTTAGTCACCTCAACTTGATCAATTTCCACATTATTCATTACGAGATGTAGTTGAGGCTTAGGGTTTGGTGAATGATTTGACTCAAATACAATGCTTTTAGTTTTGTAAATATTCAGGACTAACTTATTCCTTGCCACCCATTCCGAAACTAACTGCAACTCTTTGTTTAGTGTTGCAGTTATTTTAGTTGCTGTAGTAGCTGACGTGTATAGTGTTGAGTCATCTGCATACATAGACACACTGGCTTTACTCAAAGCCAGTGGCATGTCGTTAGTAAAGATGGAAAAAAGCAAGGGGCCTAAACAACTGCCCTGGGGAATTCATGATTCTACCTGGATTATGTTTGAGAGGCTTCCATTAAAGAACACCCTCTGGGTTCTGTTAGACAAGTAACTCTTTATCCACATTATAGCAGGGGGTGTAAAACCATAACACATATGTTTTTCCAGCAGCAGACTATGATCGATAATGTCAAAAGCCGCACTGAAGTCTAACAAAACAGCCCCCACAATCTCTATATTATCAATTTCTCTCAGCCAATCATCAGTAATTTGTGTAAGTGCTGTGCTTGTTGAATGTCCTTCTCTATAAGCATGCTGAAAGTTTGTTGTCAATTTGTTAACAGTAAAAAAGCATTGTATCTGGTCAAACACCATTTTTTCCAATAGTTTACTAAGGGTTGGTAACAGGCTAATTGGTCGGCTGTTTGAGCCAGTAAAGGGGGCTTTACTATTCTTAGGTAGCGGAATGACTTTTGCTTCCCTCCAAGCCTTAGGGTTGTTGTAGTGAATTTCCAGCCTGTAGAAGTCATCATAATCCTGTCCTCCAATAGGGATGCCAGGGATCTTTCTGGAAGATCAAAAGCCTGGAATGGAGAAGATGCTGTAGAGTCAGAGCTCAGACAACATGTGTGTGAGTGTGTGTTCCTGCATGCATGTGTGTAAGTATTAATGTCTCTAGAACGGGGGTAACCTCTCACCCCTCCTCCCACACACCAGGCAAACACCACTCTGAAGCATTCATCCGCTGGTACCCCCATGAAGCATTTATGCACTTAGGTCTATTTCAAAGACAAGGGGCAGCCATAGACCAGCATGTGGTGGACCAGGTCCAGGTGCTCGATCACCGGCTCAATCTGAGATCGACAGAGAGAGAGGGAGACATGGGAAGGAGCAGGGAAAGGTAAGAGATGGACTCTAATCACAAACATATGTTGTAATTGTAAAATGCTTATACCATGAAATGAAAAAGGGGTAATTTACCCGAATTATATAATTGTTTCTGTTGAGGTTTGGCACCTTTGTTACCTTGCAGTGGTAGTATGTACTGTATGTTCGGCAGGGACAGTAACCTGTTCGGCAGGGACAGTAACCTATGTGTTGCCAGTACATTCTGTTCCACAGTCACATGTTGTAAGCTAAGGATACTACCTCCCGATACCAATATCACAATAACAATTCAATTCCATTTAATTCAATCATGTTTGACCTGTTCAAGCCCAAGAGTAAAGTAAAATACAGTACTTTACTTCAAACTAAAAGTCCTGCTGTGCCTGATCTTGAGGGACAACATGATCCTGCTACAGGACCTCATGTGTGTGAGGTCACTCTTACATTCTCCCCAACAGTCCAGATAGTTGATGTCAGGGGGCCTGGATCTGGGCATGAACTTGAGCAGGTTCACCTCCTTGGTCCCCCTTCTTTTGCCATGGTACCCGATGTCATCAGTTTTCCCGTAGGCATAGATCAGCTTCACTAGACTTTCCAATAAGAGGAGGAGGGGGGATAGAACAATGTACATCAATTGACATAAACATACAAGAGCACAGAAGAACAAAAATCACAGGTTGACGACTATGTGTGAAGAAAAAGCCTAGTAGGCAGAAGGCACCTACACAATGTTGTGAGAAAATATTGTGGCCCAAACAATGGAAGGTAACACACTTGATATTACCAATTAATTAGCCTCTGGGGCAATTGACATTGGACGTTCACCGTAACAGGCGCTTGAGGCCGTACCAATACATAGAAAGGGGTTCATTCTAATGTTGTGTTTGATATTTTAAATTAAACGTACATAATTACAGTATTTAGAAATATTAACGTCGTTTCTATTTCATTATTATACATAACATTTTTCATGGTGTTATGGTCCGCATTACACATTTATTTGAGCACAGCTCTCTCTTACTCAAAATTGTTGCCCCCCTCTGTCATAGTGATATCGTCCCAAGATGGCAGCCTCCGTGTTGCAACGCTGTTTAGGAGCTGTCAAAGTTATCCATAAATGTGGAAGTCACAGTTTTATAGGTACATATTGTATATATAAAAAATAATTATTTAAATCGGTAAAGGTATCATTGCTATCATTGATTGATTGGCCGTTTTTTACCGAACTCTTTGTCTTTTGCCAAGCGAGTAGCTAGCGGGCTAGCCAGATGGCTAGTTAGCTAACGTTAGCTACCTATAATGAACCCATTCTGACCTAACTCATAACTAGATAAATCAGATGCATCTTCTCCCGTTTGTTCAATGATTGACCTTAGTATTTGCTTGTACTGTAATCGCAATTAATTGCATTGTGCATGTTACCTTCAGTGTCCAGCATTGTCTATCCCATGTAACTTGTGATCATTCTTGTTTATATCCTACAGCCAGAAGATGTCTACTTTCAGCAGCATACACAGACACCAAATTATGGGAGGAGAGAGAGAAAGATCATCAAAATCTGGGTAAGCTATCCACCCAAAGACACTCATTACCAATGGTGTATTGTTAATGACTAACCATCCTCTTTGTCACTACCCATCACAACTAATGAAAAGTGGATCTCAAACACAGCTGTCACACATTAACTGTCAAGTGGACATGACATCAGTTGCGTTTTAGTTTTCTGAGACCCATGGATCTACGAGTGAATATAGAATAGACATTATTCTGTGCATAAGTCCATGAAGACATAACAACTGTAAATCGATGACAATGTCTGTGAGTGTCTGCACCAAATGAACACAGGGGGGCAGTGTTAGCTAGCTGTGTCATTCATACTGTAAAATGCTTCGAGGCTTAAAGTCATATTTTTAAATGTCAGAGAGTTTCAGCTTGGACTTGTTGTTGTGAAATGTGAATGTCAAGCTGAATGTGCATGCCAATCTACAGCGTTGATGGCCGCCTTGATGGACAGGACCTATGACCGAAACTTCCCTGTCAGCTCTCTGACAATATCACGGGTAAGAGCATGTTAGAGTACAGAGAGATTACACCCTTCTAGCCTGGATGTCAGCCTGTTTCTGCTTTAGAAAACTACTTCATTGTCATGTCAGGTACCTTTAGGCTAAAACCGAATCAGATATGTTGACTAAACTATGGTTGCAGAATTTCACAAACTTTCAATAAATTCACTATTTTTCCAGAAATCCCAGTTGGAAGATTCCTGGATTAGGGGGCGAATAAGCAGGAAATCCGAAAACCTCCAACCAGGATTTCTGTAAAACCAGGACATTTATTGATTTTGCAACCCTAGCTAATACAGAATCTGACGGGCACCATAGCTAATATGATTTATGTTCTGATCAACCTGTAGTCAAAGTGAAATAATAACCATAATTTCTCTGTCCATTTTCTTTTTCAGTTTGTTGACAACATATCGTCAAGAGAAGAGGTTGATCAAGCAGAGTACTATCTTTATAAGTAAGCCTCATTTGCACGCCCTGTAATGTTCTTTTGTTAGTTAGGGTGTTCACGTCCTGGGCTAAGTTGCTGGCTAATCCTCTATGTTCGGACCTCTGTTTTCTCCTAGTCTTTTGCGGCGTATTTATGTTCAGTCACATGTTTCTTTGTTCTGTGCTGTGTTAGAGCTATCTGTTCTCTGGAATCGGTTTCTTATGTGATTAAAAGATTTACATGAATATTGTGTTGCAAGCCTATGGGTTAAGAAGCGATTACACTTGACTTGACCCATCTATCATAAAGGCTACATAAAGGCATCATAATAATGACATGACAGAAGTCATAAACATTCATGTCTTGTTTGTTGTTGTTTTTTAACGTTTGAACATCTCTCTCCTCTAGATTTCGCCACAGCCCAAACTGTTGGTACCTCAGAGACTGGACCGTCCACAGCTGGGTGAGACAGTGTCTCAGATACGAGGCCAGAGACAAGGCCTTACACACCCTCAAGAACAAGGTAGTTCTACATTATGCCGAGCAGAGCCATAGAAACACAGTTCCACAAACTGTCCTCTATATTTGCACCCAACCTTCCATGACCATACCATTCTTATTTGCATTCTAACTGGAATTGTATTGTCCAATACATGGTGCTTGTTGAAAACCTTCATTCTAAAGAGTTTGACAACCTCCATTTCTGAGGTTGACTATAATATATATATATATATATATATATATATATATATATTTTTTTTTTACCGTTCTCTGTTTCTGTATTTAGGTGCAATATGGAATGTTCCCAGATGATTTCACATTCAACCTCCTGATAGATTCCTTCATAAAAGATGAAGACTTCAAAGGTGAAGAGTCTCTGACGTCTGAAACGGTATTATCTGTCAAACTGTAAAGTTATCCCAGGACCCCTTTGGAAAAACTCAGTTAAACTCAACTAAACCAATAATGTATATTCTATATTCACATATATAATACTATATGTACCTTAAAACCTAAAAAGGTTGTTCCTCTTCCATAGGTGCCTGTTCTGTCGTGGAAGAGGGGATGCTTCAGGAGTCTTTTGATCTACCATCAACACAGATCCTGTCCCTGTATGCACTGAGCAGTTACCTAGCAACCAAACCAGAGCTCAGCGTAAGTAAAGTAGCATTCACAGCTTGGTACTGTGTGTGTACCAACATGTCTGGGGAAGTTATCGTGCCAAAGTACATTTGGAATGTCTGGATTTTGTAGAAATTAACGATTGTTGGAAACGTAAGGAGGACATAATCCTATTTGTGTAGAAAAGTAAAGTCGGATCCCAGCACAACATCATTCCCATAAAAAAATATGGAAATGCAGGAGTTTGAATTCAGCAGCCACAGTTATTTCTGTATAATTGAGTTATTGTGCAATTTGTAAACGTTGTGCTAGTGCTGTCTGAAGCATGTGTGTGTGTGTGTGTGTTGGTTCACTACAGGTGTCAGAGCAGAGGGCTCTGGGAGCAGCACTGCTGAAATGTGGTCTGAAGCAGGACAACTCTACAGGCCTCAGCGCTCAACTGCTGGGCTGTGCTCTATTAGGTATGTGTTCATCCAGTCATACCACACGCCTGGGCCTTCCTCATGTTCCTAACCCTTTGGTGATGGCAGAAGGAGGAGGATTTCTCTCCATTTCTCAAGAATCCCTCCTCTTCATCTTCTTGTCAGACATCATTGAAATCAACCTCTCTCTCTCCATGCCACATGGTCTTTGCCCTGGTTGTCATGTTGTGCTGATCAAGTCTCTGATAGTTTCCTCTCCCTGCTCCTCTCTCTTTGTCTGTCTCTAGGTAAGGTGGAGATGGCTGCTGGGATCCATGCTGTGTTCAGGGGCATGCCTCTGATGTGGACCCCAGGGTATCTGAGCCAGGCCCTGGCTGTTATGGAGAGAGTAGCTGCCGCTCCTGGAGATAGCAAACTATCAAAGGACGCCGTATGTACAGTGGGGAAAAAAAGTATTTAGTCAGCCACCAATTGTGCAAGTTCTCCCACTTAAAAAGATGAGAGAGGCCTGTAATTTTCATCATAGGTACACGTCAACTATGACAGACAAAATGAGAAAACAAATCCAGAAAATCACATTGTAGGATTTTTAATGAATTTATTTGCAAATTATGGTGGAAAATAAGTATTTGGTCAATAACAAAAGTTTCTCAATACTTTGTTATATACCCTTTGTTGGCAATGACACAGGTCAAACGTTTTCTGTAAGTCTTCACAAGGTTTTCACACACTGTTGCTGGTATTTTGGCCCATTCCTCCATGCAGATCTCCTCTAGAGCAGTGATGTTTTGGGGCTGTCGCTGGGCAACACGGACTTTCAACTCCCTCCAAAGATTTTCTATGGGGTTGAGATCTGGAGACTGGCTAGGCCACTCCAGGACCTTGAAATGCTTCTTACGAAGCCACTCCTTCGTTGCCCGGGCGGTGTGTTTGGGATCATTGTCATGCTGAAAGACCCAGCCACGTTTCATCTTCAATGCCCTTGCTGATGGAAGGAGGTTTTCACTCAAAATCTTACGATACATGGCCCCATTCATTTTTTCCTTTACATGGATCAGTCGTCCTGATCCCTTTGCAGAAAAACAGCCCCAAAGCATGATGTTTCCACCCCCATGCTTCACAGTAGGTATGGTGTTCTTTGGATGCAACTCAGCATTCTTTGTCCTCCAAACACGACGAGTTGAGTTTTTACCAAAAAGTTATATTTTGGTTTCATCTGACCATATGACATTCTCCCAATCCTCTTCTGGATCATCCAAATGCACTCTAGCAAACTTCAGACGGGCCTGGACATGGATTGGCTTAAGCAGGGGGACACGTCTTGCACTGCAGGATTTGAGTCCCTGGCGGCGTAGTGTGTTACTGATGGTAGGCTTTGTTATTTTGGTCCCAGCTCTCTGCAGGTCATTCACTAGGTCCCCCCGTGTGGTTCTGGGATTTTTGCTCACCATTCTTGTGATCATTTTGACCCCATGGGGTGAAATCTTGCGTGGAGCCCCAGATCGAGGGAGATTATCAGTGGTCTTGTATGTCTTCCATTTCCTAATAATTGCTCCCACAGTTGATTTATTCAAACCAAGCTGCTTACCTATTGCAGATTCAGTCTTCCCAGCCTGGTGCAGGTCTACAATTTAGTTTCTGGTGTCCTTTGACAGCTCTTTGGTCTTGGCCATAGTGGAGTTTGGAGTGTGACTGTTTGAGGTTGTGGACAGGTGTCTTTTATACTGATAACAAGTTCAAACAGGTGCCATTAATACAGGTAATGAGTGGAGGACAGAGGAGCCTCTTAAAGAAGAAATTACAGGTCTGTGAGAGCCAGAAATCTTGCTTGTTTGTAGGTGACCAAATACTTATTTTCCACCATAATTTGCAAATAAATTCATTAAAAATCCTACAATGTGATTTTCTGGATTTTTTTTCCTCAATTTGTCTGTCATAGTTGACGTGTACCTATGATGAAAATTACATGCCTCTCTCATCTTTTTAAGTGGGAGAACTTGCACAATTGGTGGCTGACTAAATACTTTTTTCCCCACTGTAGCCTAATTACCAATACCTGTCTCAGTGCTGTACTTTCTGCAATTGTTCAATTATTCTCACACTAACAACATCATTAGTAACACATTACACACGTATAATAGTAAGTCATTGTGTTACCACGAGTAAGAAGCATGCAGTTTATACTGCTACAGAGCTGATTGTTAGCAATTTCAGTTAACTCATCAAATGCTGCAAATAACACAGTTACCATTTGACACAAACCTGGTGGCAGGAGAGAGCTGTTACTGTCCAGGTACGATGTATGACGCAGTCAGAGTCTTTATCTCCAGGGCTTAGTGTTGCGATATCTGTGTTATTTATACCCTGCCACACGTCAGTGCACCCTGGTGCAGCACTCCTCTAGCGCTGTCCAGTTCAATAGTTCAACTCTGAACAGAGTAATCTGATTTATGGAAGTCTGGAGCCCAGGGGAAATCTGTAAGAATCTGTCCTTTGGGCACCAAACCAGATTTGCTAGAAAGCAGGACAGTGTCAGACCTGATGACTCTGTGTAGGTCAGGACAGACAGGACATATTCATTGTGTGTGTCATTGTCTGTGTGTGTTTGTTTGTTTTCGTGTCTGTCTTTTGTCCTGATGGACGTCTATGAGAGGATGCTCCAGTGTGGCTTCGCAAGTAATTGTGTCTGTCTGAGTGCATGTCCGGCTGTCCCAGTTGTGTGTTTCCTTACATCTCTCTGTCTGTGTGTGTGTGTTTCTCCTAGGTTGATTACCTGGAGGGCCTGCTCCAGGACCTGTCCTCTGCCTCGGACTCCAACTCCTCCTCTGGAGAGGACGAGTTAGGAGGAGAGGAGGAGGGGAAGAAGAAGGAGGAGGAGGATGAAGACGACCAGGCAGAGAGAGAGAAACTACCGCTCTATGTCAGCAGGTTCAAGGTAGAGACTGGGCAAAGATCAGTCAATCAAACGGGGACAAAATGTGTATGGACAGTACATGTATGTTGTGTTATGATTGCAGATTTCTAATTTTGAGAAAGTGAATAAATTGCTATTAAGCACTCAATCTATAACAACAGTTACACTTAATCGCTCCTTTTCCATAGACCCCATTTCTAACCACCTCCTCTCCTCTGGCCATGTGTAGGAGCTGAGCGGGCAGCTCCAGTCTGGGGGTAAGGTGGACCCTAGTCCCCTGCAGGTGCTGGTCTCCAGCCTGGTCCAGCAGGGCCTGGCCTCAGCAGAGGGCCCTGACATGGAGCAGTACCAGAGGAAGGTAGGGGAGTGGGAGGCAGAGAGGCAGCAGCTCATCAGAAGAGAGAAGGAGATGAGGGAGAGGGCTGAGGAGGAGAGACAGGCCCGTCAGGCAGCAAAGGCAGCTTCACAATAACACTGAACACACAGCTGGATTGATCCCATCCACTGTGGCTTACTCTACAACAAGGGTGCATCCACTGCAGTATATACCACCGCAAAGCATCAATGGATATTACTGGTACTTTTTCATAAATTGTTGGGTCCCTACAACGTCTGCAGTGAAACATACACGAAAAGTGAGGGTTGTCTTTGAAATATATAATATCATCTGTACATGAAAAGCAAAAAATGAACTATCTGTTGTCTCCTGAAATCAGTTTCTTTCATGTAACCTGTTTGTGTCTTTTGTACAAATGCCATTCGCAGTTGAGCAATATACCATCAACAAGATGACAACTCCCCATGATAGAAGTTTGTCTATATTAAATTATCGTGATCAACAAATAATGATGATTCTTGACTTGCTTTATACTCAAATATTAACAAATCAGAGAGCTTAGTTTGTAGTTATAACTTTTAAGTGGTTTTACATGCGTTGTTACACATAATACTCGTAACCTCTATTTCATCCTTAGCTCAGTTTTCTTTAAATTTCTGAGTTTTCTTGAAAATATGTTTTTATATTTCCTGTTGTGGAACAGCAACATGTTGTTATTGGTCTAGCTCCAGTCTAGTGGTTGTTAAGCCTGATGGTCACTATGACCTCATGAAAGCGGAAAGCGGGGGAAATCATGGCTTCACATCCTCTCACTCCTTTTCCTCTCCTCTCTCAGAATGAGGTGTTTGTGAGCGCACTTGTAGACCTTTGTGTGTGTGTGTCCGTGTGTGTGTGTGTGTGCGGGGAATGAATCCCATGTTATACAATCCTAGGGGAGCTGATTACTGATCTAGGGAAAACAAAGTTAGTTCTTTACACAGGCATGAATACAGTTGGATTTCTTAGCCTTATCTTGTAGGCCATTGCCACAAAGAAAAACACTATCACAGAGCCAGATCATAGGTGTATTGCTTGGCCCTTGTTTAGAAGTTGACAGGTCTTTATGTGCTGTCTGGAAATTGACAGTGTATCAACAGTGGAATAACAGTAAAATATGAATTATGTAAGAAGACTAAAGTATCTTAGTAAACTTTAATAGACTACAACTAACTGCAACAGGCTACTCAAATACCATTTGTGTAAATATATTTGGCTAGGCTATCCCTGTTATTTTTGTAGTTTGGGGGAGATAAGTCATCAATGGGGAAAAAGAGCTGTTGTGGCTCACAATGTGTTCATTCCACATTATGCTATTGCCCATTCATGGCATGGGCTTGGGAAACTGCCTGGTATACAGACTAAGATGAATATAAGGTACAAATACATTTTTTTGCCTTGAGGCTCCATATTGACTGCCTGAGAGTTGGAATGTCTCTAGTTAGAATTATCTTTATTTGCTAAAAATAGTAGAATTGGACATTTGCAAATGGCCATGTCTCGGAGCTGTTAAATTTAAGTTAAATAGAAAAGTATAAAGAATGCTTGCTTTTATTGAGAGCTAAGAGGAGCTGAAAGTTTATAATACATTTTCTACTAGGTTTTCAATGTATCTTACAAAAAATACAAATCTGCACTTTCTCATGTATGCAAAATAGATCACCCATGAATGTAAACCTTGCCCCATGCATCCCTCATCTCTATCAGAGTAAATATTGATCTTTAGAGTTCACCCTTCCTACATGCAGTATGTGCTCTCACATTTAGCCCTTTTCACAAAACAGTGTTAAATCTAATCACATTGACATGGCCAGATGACCCTGTCTTTATGTGATAGGGTTAGACATAATGTACATACAGTGCCTTGTAAAAGTATTCAGCCCCGTTGGCGTTTTTCCTATTTTGTTGCATTACAACCTGTAATTGAAATGGATTTTTATTTGGATTTCATGTAATGGACATACACAAAATAGTCCAAATTGGTGAAGTGAAATGAAAAAAATTACTTGTTTCAAAAAATTCAAATAAATAAATAATGGAAAAGTGGTGTGTGCATATGTATTCACCCCCTTTGCTATGAAGCCCATAAATAAGATCTGGTGCAACCCAATTACCTTCAGAAGTCACATAATTAGTTAAATAAAGTCCACATGTGTGCAATCTAACTGTCACATGATCTCAGTATATATACACCTGTTCTGAAAGCCCCCAGAGTCTGCAACACCACTAAGCAAGGGGCACCACCAAGCAAGCAGCACCATGAAGACCAAGGAGCTATCCAAACAGGTCAGGGACAAAGTTGTGGAGAAGTACAGATCAGGGTTGGGTTATAACAAAATATCAGAAACTTTGAACATCCCACAGAGCACCATTAAATCCATTATTAAAAAATTGAAAGAATATGGCACCACAACAAACCTGCCAAGAGTGGGCCGCCCACCAAAACTCTCGAACCAGGCAAGGAGGGCATTAATCAGAAAGGCAACAAAGAGACCAAAGATAACCCTGAAGGAGCTGCAAAGCTCCACAGCAGAGATTGGAGTATCTGTCCATAGGACCACTTTAAGATGTACACTCCACAGAGCTGGGCTTTACAGAAGAGTGGCCAGAAAAAAGCCATTGCTTAAAGAAAAAAATAAGCAAACACGTTTGGTGTTCGCCAAAAGGCATGTGGGAGACTCCCCAAACATATGGAAGAAGGTACTCTGGTCAGATGAGACTAAAATTGAGCTTTTTGGCCATCAAGGAAAACGCTATGTCTGGCGCAAACCCAACACCTCTCATCATCCCGAGAGCACCATCCCCACAGTGAAGCATGGTGGTGGCAGCATAATTCTGTGGGAATGTTTTTCATCGGCAGGGACTGGGAAACTGGTCAGAATTCAAGGAATGATGGATGGCACTAAATACAGGGAAATTATTGAGGGAAACCTGTTTCAGTCTTCCAGAGATTTGAGACTGGGACGGAGGTTCACCTTCCAGCAGGATAATGACCCTAAGCATACTGCTAAAGCAACACTCGAGTGGTTTAAGGGAAACATTTAAATGTCTTGGAATGGCCAAGTCAAAGCCCAGACCTCAATACAATTGAGAATCTGTGGTATGACTTAAAGATTGCTGTACACCAGCAGAACCCATCCAACTTGAAGGAGCTGGAGCAGTTTTGCCTGGAAGAATGGGCAAAAATTCCAGTGGCTAGATGTGCCAAGCTTATAGAGACATACCCCAAGAGACTTGCAGCTGTAATTGCTGCAAAAAGTGGCTCTACAAAGTATTGACTTTATTTTTGTCTGTTTCACAATAAAAATATTTTGCATCTTCAAAGTGGTAGGCATGTTGTGTAAATCAAATGATACAAACCCCCCAAAAATCAATTTCAATTCCAGGTTGTAAGGCAACAAAATAGGAAAAATGCCAAGTGGGTTGAATACTTTCGCAAGCCACTGTAAGTACAGTGAGAATAGAAACCTCACTGGTCTCCTAGCAATGTACAGTTAATGCTTTGATTACCATTACTTTAGAGGCAAATTATGGCCAGGTCATCATGGTTAGTTGATGGTTCATTATATTTTAGTGAGCATGACTGATATTCTATCATAGCTTATCTTTCTCACAATGATACAATTTTTTCTCTAACTTAATGCCTACACAAGACTCCTTTTGCGAACAACCCTCATTTCTGTTTAGAAGTCTTTTCTATCTCTTTTGTATTTTTTAGAAGCATTTTGGCCAATAACGTATAGGCCTACTTCGGAACCAATTTGTTTAAAACTATACTTGTTGTCAAACACACATTTCCAAAAGAAATGTGACATTTGGGTCTCGGACTGTGTTTCCACCAGGTGTGCAAGCAGCCAGTGAAATTAAGCCAATCAGCATGTCCGATAGTCAGGAAGTTTCTTATTCAGATCACTGATTATTGGACACTGACTGCGATGGTTTAAGTGCACTAAAAGCGTCAGGTTTGGGGTTGTGTCTAATTTGGAACGGTAATGTAGTCCCAAATAACAGTCTGTACGTGGCTCAAACACTGCTGTAGGTGGTCAGCTCTGTCAGAGTCTGTTTGAGATCACTAACAGCAAACTAGAGAGGAGAGAGAGGAGAGGATTGCCCAGGAAGGAGTAACCATCAAGAATGTTCCATGTTTGAAGTGTGACGGTGATATACACTGCTCAAAAAAATAAAGGGAACACTAAAATAACACATCCTAGATCTGAATGGAAATCAAATTTATCAACCAATGGAGGTCTGGATTTGGAGTCACACTCAAAATTAAAGTGGAAAACCACACTACAGGCTGATCCAACTTTGATGTAATGTCCTTAAAACAAGTCAAAATTAGGCTCAGTAGTTTGTGTGGCCTCCACGTGCCTGTATGACCTCCCTACAACGCCTGGGCATGCTCCTGATGAGGTGGCGGATGGTCTCCTGAGGGATCTCCTCCCAGACCTGGACTAAAGCATCCGCTAACTTCTGGACAGTCTGTGGTGCAACGTGGCGTTGGTGGATGGAGCGAGACATGATGTCCCAGATGTGCTCAATTGGATTCAGGTCTGGGGAATGGGCGGGCCAGTCCATAGCATCAATGCCTTCCTCTTGCAGGAACTGCTGACACACTCCAGCCACATGAGGTCTAGCATTGTCTTGCATTAGGAGGAACCCAGGGCCAACCGCACCAGCATACGGTTTCACAAGGGGTCTGAGGATCTCATCTCGGTACCTAATGGCAGTCAGGCTACCTCTGGCGAGCACATGGAGGGCTGTGCGGCCCCCCAAAGAAATGCCACCCCACACCATGACTGACCCACCGCCAAACCGGTCATGCTGGAGGATGTTGCAGGCAGCAGAACGTTCTCCACAGCATCTCCAGACTCTGTCACGTCTGTCACATGTGCTCAGTGTGAACCTGCTTTCATCTGTGAAGAGCACAGGGCGCCAGTGGCGAATTGGCCAATCTTGGTGTTCTCTGGCAAATGCCAAACGTCCTGCACGGTGTTGGGCTGTAAGCACAACCCCCACCTGTGGACGTCGGGCCCTCATACCACCCTCATGGAGTCTGTTTCTGACCGTTTGAGCAGACACATGCACATTTGTGGCCTGCTGGAGGTCATTTTGCAGGGCTCTGGCAGTGCTCCTCCTGCTCCTCCTTGCACAAAGGCAGAGGTAGCGGTCCTGCTGCTGGGTTGTTGCCCTCCTACGGCCTCCTCCACGTCTCCTGATGTACTGGCCTGTCTCCTGGTAGCGCCTCCATGCTCTGGACACTACACTGACAGACACAGCAAACCTTCTTGCCACAGCTCGCATTGATGTGCCATCCTGGATGAGCTGCACTACCTGAGCCACTTGTGTGGGTTGTAGACTCCGTCTCATGCTACCACTAGAATGAAAGCACCGCCAGCATTCAAAAGTGACCAAAACATCAGCCAGGAAGCATAGGAACTGAGAAGTGGTCTGTGGTCACCACCTGTAGAACCACTCCTTTATTGGGGGTGTCTTGCTAATTGCCTATAATTTTCACCTGTTGTCTATTCCATTTGCACAACAGCATGTGAAATGTATTGTCAATCAGTGTTGCTTCCTAAGTGGACAGTTTGATTTCACAGAAGTGTAATTGACTTGGACTTACATTGTGTTGTTTAAGTGTTCCCTTTATTTTTTTGAGCAGTGTATTTCCAATGGGGTTTTAGAACAATGCAGATAGAAATGTAATAAACAGAGCTGTCAAAATTCTTTATAGCACACAACATAAGATCATCAATGTTCTATTCAATAAATTTCTACTGTATCTGAACTAATATACATTATAAAACATACTGTACAGTAACTGATTGTCTAAAGGAATGTTGTATGTCATCCTGTTTAAATATGTTTTCTGATATGACACAATTAGTGATGGCTATTTAGAAACTGTGAGGAAACCTCTGACTTTAGAAGAGTGTTCCATCACCCCTATAGAAAACGCAGTGTTCCCTCAAACAACTCTAGTGTGTGTCCTCAAAAATGCTTAATCAACAAATGCTGATGTTATTCTATTCCTCCCTTGTGCTCCTTCTTTTCTGGGACTACAAGTTGAAGTTTCCAGAACTCTTTTCTCTCTTTCTCTCTTGATTTATAGATGTGATATACAGGTTTGTATTTGTATTTATTAAAGATCCCATTTAGCTTGCCTTGGCAGCAGCTACTCTTCCTGGGGTCCAGATTTAATGGGAAGGGAACATTTTCTGCAGCTTGTGACATGACAGCATCTCCCCAGTGTGTTTCCATGTGTGCTGTGTCTGTAAATTCTTTAAAACAGATTATAGGATACTGCTATGGTATGTTTCTGTTGGCTCAGCAACTCGCAGCACTGGTGTCTCTAGAGAGAAGTGTTTATTAATCTTCAGTAATTGATCAAGAAAAATGCTGCATATTTAAAATTGTAAAGCCTGCTAAAAGATTCATGAAAGCAAATAAGATCAAACTGATTTGTTTTGAGAGTTTGCGGACGTGTTGTTGTGTTTTTACAGAATATTCGACAAACATGGCAAATGTGCACACATAAAATCTGCATTTACAAATGAGATTACTCTCATTGCTCTCTAATTTCTCTCCGTATTCCCCTTCTTCCAAAAACAGTAGCCTACATAAACAGTACCCCCTCCTGCAACCAGTGCTGTGTGAAAATAACGTTTTGCTCTTTGCCAATAGTTTTGATGAGAAACATTATGCAAACCCAAAGGACAACTTACTGTTATTTAATTTTTTTATTTTAGACTAGGGAAAGAAGGAGGTGAGTGCAATGCTCAGTCACAATTGAGGTAATCTTAGAGAGAAGCACTGGAGTGTACATGAGAAGAATTTCCCATCTGCCTGTGAGGAATTCTCTTCCTGAGATACAGCCTCCTAAGACATTAGCTTTGAACAAAATGCTGACATGGAGAGAACACTGAGACAGTGTTATGATGATGATGATGATGGAAGACCTCTGTATCTCCTGACTGGTCATGTAGGGGTTAATAAGTAGGACCTGACAGAAGTTCCTTCAGCCTCCAGACATGGCTTGAAATTAAACACATACCTTTGATGTCATTCAATTCAAACCGATGAATAACATACTGTATAGCTTTAATGACTGGATATACAAACAATAGTGTGATGGTTGTGAAGAGAGAGCTTTGACGTAGATACGATCTGAGTGACCCTACAGTAAGTATGAGTGACGAGGTAGCCCCCGCTGCCCTCAGACTCTCTGGGGACAAAGCAATCCTACTGCCCTCCTGACGTGGTCATGATGTACTTCTGTTCTTGGCACCACAGTACAAGTGAAATAGCTGTCACCACATCTCACTGGGCAACATTTAGAGATAGGTAGGCCTACAGTAGAGAAAAAGTATGTGAACAAATGAACCTTTTTACATTTGATGAAGTAGAGTACAATCACAGCACTCAACCTGACTAAGAGTGGAACTAGTGTAGTGTATTGAGATTATGATGGTGTTAAATGTTTTTCATGAAGAAATGGAATGTTGTTTATGTTAGTATCAAAAGGGAATGTTTTAGTGTAACGCCACATACAACAGACAGGAAGTGTGTTGTAGACAGGAGAGACTGGTGATTGGCCAGAAGAGGGAGCCCATCTTTTTGCATTGTTTATAAGTAGGGGTAAACGAAGAAGAGAGGCAGAGCGGCCATTCTGAGGCGTCGCTCTCCGGGTGTCATGTCACCTGTCACTTATGCTGAAGCTTGTGATCTGAATAAACTTATGATCAAGGATTCAGTATGAGCGGACTCCTTTGTTTATCAGCAATAATTGCCACCACTCACTCGATACGACAAATGGCGCCCAACGTGGGGCTGGTCTGCAGTTCTCCTTTGTTCATTTGTAGCCGCCAAGCTAACTCAAGCTAACTCGGTTTGAAGTCATGACCAGACAAGGGTGAGTTTTTTCCTCACAAGCTTTGTGAGATTGTTAGTTTTGATACTGCTTGTGTACACTGGAGAGGTGTACCATACGACCGTGCCTCGTGGAGTTATTGCTGATTACTGGGGGTCTGGCTAATCATTATCAATTGTTGCACTGGTAGACAGGGCAACAAGGGGGAGGGTAGGCTTGGAATTTTAGAGCAATCGATGGTAGAGATATTAACGGCAGATATTGGCAGAATGAAGTCAGGAATACGTATGCATATTTAGGGCACCGTGAATCTGGTAAAGACCTCGAAACGGGCCGACTCGTAGGAGTGGGCTACAAATCCTGGACGACGTATTAGACTTTGTCAGGTTGATTCTGGGAATTATAAGCTGGACGGATTATATGTATGTTATGCTCATCTTATAGTTGACGAAGTATATGTGTGGGATAACCTCTCTATGATTATCCAGAACTTACGGCAGCATAAAGTTAGACGGTGATAATTGGACATTGATTTGGCCACGGTGCAGGTTACTTAGGGCTGGGTAGGCCGCAGTTAGCTAAAGGCTAAGGCTAATGTTAATGCTAAATGCTGAATTGGGTTTCATGCTACTTGGTACATAGTGGCTAATGCTAAATGCTAAGGCTAATTGTGTTGTGTGCTACATGCTAACGTATCCTTAGAGACCCCATTGCGATGGATTAAAGTCTCTTAAAATATGTCTGTGTGTGTGGAAGTCAAAGTTCTACGCAAATGTGAGCTCTGTTATGTGTAATTGTGTGAGTATAAGGTATAAAATAGTGAAGCTGTAGCGTAATGCTATCGTTCTATGGTGTGGTAAGCATGGGGTTAAGTGGATGTGCGCATGCGCTTGATTTTACGGGGCTAAAACTACGACATGCGGTTATGTGCTAAGACTACAAAACTGCATTGTGGGTAAAGGTCATAGGTCCCATCTGGGGTTACCCTGCAAGGGGGAGACAGAGAAATAGACACAGACGAGGAAACAAAGAGAAGATATATTTTGACACGAGTATTCTAGTTTAAACGGCGGATGGTTAAAGATGAAACTTGTTTTGTGACCTATTGAATTTATACATTAAATATATGTTGACGGAGTATAATGAATTAAATTAAATGACGGATTAAAATAAAATAAAAATGTTTGCTTTGAAGTTGACTAACTTACATTTACTTGTATTTGATGGGTTGTGGTAAGATAGCCAACACTAATTGATAAATTGGTGACATAGGATATAGGAATAAAAATTGGTTTTAATTATTCATGATTTTTAATTGATTTATTTAAAAAAACAAAAAACTTTTTGGAGTTGTTAGGTTTATATTAATAATTTAAGGGGGGAAGCCATAGGCTATATAGTCTAAAATAAGATAATTCATAATAAAGGAATATAAAAGGGTTGATATAGGGGAAAAAATAGTAATCCTTTAACTAAAGTAGTGTTAGAAAAACTAATGGCAGAAGTTAGTACACCTTTCTCACATACGGATTCAGCAAAATGACACCCACCTTATGAGAAGGGAAGGAGAGCTTAGGGATGTTTATCCTCAGCTCCAGGGATCATCCAGGAGGGTGATTGTTGCATCAGAGATGGAGATGAACGAATAATAGATAGAGGACAAGCAGAAACGACGATAAAGATGAATCCAAAACTCCAGAAGGAAGAAAATGAGATGTCTGGAAGAGAAGAGTGAGGTTAAAGAGGACGAGGATGATGAAGATGAGTGATTGAGAAGAGATCATGGGTAGATATGACTCTGTGATCAGAAGGAAGTTGGCAAGAGAGGAAAGAAGAAGGATACTAGAGATTTGATCTCTGATGGAAGTTGAAGGAAGAAGGATACACGAGATTTGATCTCTGATGAAAGCAAAGATGAAGAAAGCGATGAAGATTTGGAGATTAAAGGTGCTTTATGTTCAAGAGGATTTTATCCTACAAGGACTGGCACAGAAGAAATAGAAGGAGATATAGACCGAGGCTTATCAGGCCTGGAGGAAGCGAGGACTTTGGGAGAGGTAAGAGAGCTAGAGGAACAGCTCGAGACGCTGAAGATACAGAAGAGGAGAAACTGCTGAGAAAATAATCCCAGGAACTGGAGGAGAAGAAGAATACATTGAGGCCAAGCAGCTGAAGAGAAGTAAGAAGATGATGGAAGATGATATTTTGAGGACAGAACTTAGAATATAAGCTGTTGAAGAATACATATATCTCAGCAAGAAAGAACAGGATCAAGAAGCTCTCAGAAAACTCAATCATACAACTGGTGGAGAAGCTTTGGTTATGAAGAATCAGAGTGAACCAAATCAACAATCACTGTTACAGCTTCAACTGAACAATATCAAATGCAATTGTACCAGCCAAGGGGGGTACCAGGTGTTCCATATCCACAGCCAGTTTCTGGACAGACACAGAATTGGAGAGGAAGAGGACGAGAAGGCTTAGAAGGAGGAGGAAGATTTCAGCTACACTTCCAGCAACTTTCAGAAGACTGTTATAATTAGGGACAGGTTGGTCACTTTACCTGTGATGGAAATGCGCCAGGAGAAAACAAGAGGAAGATAAAGGGGTCAGTCAAGATCACCTGTTCTCCAGGTGAACCCTAAAGATTCTAGAGTGCCTAGAAGATCCGGAAGGGTGGTGTCAGCTGATAGCACCGATTAGAGAAGAAGAGAAAATATCTAACAATTGAAGTAAAACCAGAGGACTATGAGAAGTGATAGTGAATAGTGTAAAAACTTATCTGTGTTCAGCCTAAAGAGGTTAAACATCTCACTATGTAAAATTAACTAATTAGGATAGGGATTTGAGGTAGTAAAACAGTTAATTACTCTTAAGATACTAATATTAGAGCATATATCTATTGCATTATTGGAAAGAGATGCATGCTGGGTTACATTCTTACACCAAGAGATTTCAGGCTAGGCTAAAAGGTGTTTAGTCGTTTGCCAAGTCTGTGTGTGAAGAAGTCAGGAAACAGGTGGGGACTTTCCCAATCACGTATTCTAAAAATTTGGTGGTAAAGGGATTTTGTGAATAAATCAGTGGAAAAAGTTTTTAAAGGTTATGAGAGAAAAGATTAGATTAAAATAAGTTAGGAGAACTAGGGTTGAAGGAACTCTAAGACAGTAAGCTAAGTTTCAAAGTTAGTAGTAAGAGAGAGAGAACAGTAGTGAAGGACACTTTAGAGTAGGGAGATCAAGGTAATTATAGGTGTATTTTTTAGAATCAAAAGTTAGAGAGAGGGCTGAGAGTTGGGAAAAAGTGACACTAGTGGTGATAGATGGAAGTACAAGCAAAGACAACTTTTCTTTGGAAAATGGATGAAGTAACTAAGGACACCAACACTTCAGTCTGTTATAACAACAGTGAGAAGCAATTTAACTCTTTCAACATTGATAGTTATTAAAGCCATAAATATATCGCATTTGAGTATAAGGGAACCAATAGCTCCTGCGCCAATTTTAGGGGAAAAATACTTATTAGGGTTAGGATGGGGACGTTCCTCCCATATGGAGAGATAATTATGGAGAATAAGTATTGTTATCAGGACCAGATGTAGAAGCGGTGTCACCTAATCAAAGGAGGTATAGTTTGGAAGAGGGTTAGGAGTGACTGTTCACTTATTTGGCGTAATGTTACAGAGAAAGGTCAGGGAGAGTATATGTGTACTTATCTAGTGCAAGCATTAAAATTTGTTCCGGTTAAGAATTATTGGTTAAAAGGCTATGTAATTCATAAAGCAACGCTTATAATGGAAGAGTTGAGGTCTGTTGTAGCCTCCACAGTCATTGAGGGAGTTCAGGAGGAGTAGATTACAGTAGTCACTCCAACAGTAGATAATACACATAGGATATCGGTAGCTTTGCCACTAGAAATAATTAAGGTTAATACATCAACTACTTTAATGGTAACTTTGGAAGGGATTAATGATACGATGGCAATAGCAAATGTAGGAAGGATGACACCGACAACAACTTTTCTGAAATTAAAGGGGTAGTAAGAAGGACTCAGGGGTTATGTTACGGATAGGGTTAAAATAGGAGAACAGATAGTAGTAGAGAGAATATAGATTCATCATGGAGGTACAGGATGAGGTCTTTGATTTTAATGACAGACAATGAGAGGTATCTGCAGTACCGCTCGTTAGGGGAGAGAGAAACTAAAGGGAGTGGTTTGATTCTTCTGTTGTGAAAGTTAAAGATAGATGGGCAGGTTCCAGCAGCTCATTCTGTAAGATCAGGGAGGAATCTTGAGGGTCCATGTCTGTTGAGAATTCCACCAAACATGTTAGAGACGGTCGTTCGACCTCTATCAAGTATGTGTCAATCATATGCGTTGTCATGACTGTGGTATCAGCAACAATCAGTAACAGATAAAATAATGTCGTTGTCAAAACATTTGTTTAAGCCTAGGGTTAGGTGTTATTGGGTTAAGTGAATTAACTTGTGTGAATTTGTTAGATGTGAAGTAAAATCAGGTAACAGCGTAACTGAAGTATTTGAGGTGTAACCATTGAGGGCTAAAAGTTGTTTTGTTCTAATAAAACATGAGGTAAGGGGTATGTTTATGGGAATATCAGATTGTGATGTTATATGATGACTTTGGATAAGCATGACCTTAAGGGTAGTAATGAGAAATATAAATGTAAATTTTTATGTACCAGTTAGTAAGAACAGCAGGACTTTGATGGTTAAAAGATTAGCTTTTGCCTGACAATGTGACTATGGGGAATTTTAGAGATATTTGGAGGGTTTGTGGTGATAAGAATATATACAGTGGGGAAAAAAAGTATTTAGTCAGCCACCAATTGTGCAAGTTCTCCCACTTAAAAAGATGAGAGAGGCCTGTAATTTTCATCATAGGTACACGTCAACTATGACAGACAAATTGAGAAAAAAAAATCCAGAAAATCCCATTGTAGGATTTTTTATGAATTTATTTGCAAATTATGGTGGAAAATAAGTATTTGGTCACCTACAAACAAGCAAGATTTCTGGCTCTCACAGACCTGTAACTTCTTCTTTAAGAGGCTCCTCTGTCCTCCACTCGTTACCTGTATTAATGGCACCTGTTTGAACTTGTTATCAGTATAAAAGACACCTGTCCACAACCTCAAACAGTCACACTCCAAACTCCACAATGGCCAAGACCAAAGAGCTGTCAAAGGACACCAGAAACAAAATTGTAGACTTGCACCAGGCTGGGAAGACTGAATCTGCAATAGGTAAGCAGCTTGGTTTGAAGAAATCAACTGTGGGAGCAATTATTAGGAAATGGAAGACATACAATACCACTGATAATCTCCCTCAATCTGGGGCTCCACGCAAGATCTCACCCCGTGGGGTCAAAATGATCACAAGAACGGTGAGCAAAAATCCCAGAACCACACGGGGGGACCTAGTGAATGACCTGCAGAGAGCTGGGACCAAAGTAACAAAGCCTACCATCAGTAACACACTACGCCGCCAGGGACTCAAATCCTGCAGTGCGAGACGTGTCCCCCCTGCTTAAGCCAGTACATGTCCAGGCCCGTCTGAAGTGCATTTGGATGATCCAGAAGAGGATTGGGAGAATGTCATATGGTCAGATGAAACCAAAATATAACTTTTTGGTAAAAACTCAACTCGTCATGTTTGGAGGACAAAGAATGCTGAGTTGCATCCAAAGAACACCATACCTACTGTGAAGCATGGGGGTGGAAACATCATGCTTTTGGGCTGTTTTTCTGCAAAGGGACCAGGACGACTGATCCGTGTAAAGGAAAGAATGAATGGGGCCATGTATCGTGAGATTTTGAGTGAAAACCTCCTTCCATCAGCAAGGGCATTGAAGATGAAACGTGGCTGGGTCTTTCAGCATGACAATGATCCCAAACACACCGCCCGGGCAACGAAGGAGTGGCTTCGTAAGAAGCATTTCAAGGTCCTGGAGTGGCCTAGCCAGTCTCCAGATCTCAACCCCATAGAAAATCTTTGGAGGGAGTTGAAAGTCTGTGTTGCCCAGCGACAGCCCCAAAACATCACTGCTCTAGAGGAGATCTGCATGGAGGAATGGGCCAAAATACAAGCAACAGTGTGTGAAAACCTTGTGAAGACTTACAGAAAACGTTTGACCTGTGTCATTGCCAACAAAGGGTATATAACAAAGTATTGAGAAACTTTTGTTATTGACCAAATACTTATTTTCCACCATCATTTGCCAATAAATTCATAAAAAATCCTACAATGTGATTTTCTGGAAAATTTTTTTCTCATTTTGTTTGTCATAGTTGACGTGTACCTATGATGAAAATTACAGGCCTCTCTCATCTTTTTAAGTGGGAGAACTTGCACAATTGGTGGCTGACTAAATACTTTTTTTCCCCACTGTACGCTTTACCTTATGGATAGACAGGATGTTGTTATATGTCAACGTTGAAGCTTCCATATGAGGTTTCTACCATTATAAGAGGGGTAGCACCGGACACAGAAATTGGAAGCTATATTTGAAATTGGATGAAAAGAGACATGGCTACATGTCATAGTCTTCAAGCCTATCATTGAAGGATAAATCTAAGGGAGAAGGGGGGACTTTTTCCATGGTATGGTGTAACATTTGGGAAGATCCTATTGATAATATTAGTAGATACTTTGAGTCCAGATAGTTCAGATATTATAACTAGGGTTATATATGCATTGAAGAATATAAGGGATGCATTTGGGAGATCTGAGAAGACTTGGTTGCAAGATCAGGAAGGCCAGTAGGGGCAGTGTTGGGTTACATTTAATGGCAGCTTTGATAACACTGTGTGATGTTTGTAATTTGTTACTGACCTTTGAGAAAGCTATGATATTGAGATAGGTTGGAGAGTGATGCCTGGAGACAACACTCAGAGGCCGGTGTTGACTGTTCCTGATCTGGAGGAAGATGGACAAGTGGAACTGAATGGATAAATATCTTTTTTTTTTTTTTTTTCAATATTGGTGTGATTTGTAGTTTGATTTATGAATCAAAGGGGGGAATAGGTTAATGTGATTCATACATCATTTATATATCATTTTTATATTCTTAGTGGATATTGATGTTTAATTTGAAAGGGTTGTTTTGCAAAAGATACTGTTTGGTCGTTTCTTTTCTTTTCTTCCAGAAGCATTTGGGGGAACATATGGAGATTGAAATACTCAAACAGGGACAATATCAAGGGACAATATGACTGGAGGAGATGAAACAAGGAGGGTGTGGCCGATTCCATCATCAACAAATCCATTGGAAGAGGAGACTACGGGGAGATGAAGTGTAGTGGACTACATTCCAGTGTCTGCAATGAAATATAGACATGTGTAATACATAATTGTGTCATATTCTTAGGTATTAATTTTTGTAGAATGATGTTTGATGTTATTGAATACATGTGAGGATCTTAGATGTTTTTGTTTATTTCGGTGATGCTTAGGGACAGAGGGAATTTAGGCAGGGAGAGGTTCACTGTAGGGTCCAATGGGTTGACCAGCCTTACAAGTGGATGTTTTTGGATAGGATTTTGTTTGCAGGGGCTTACATGTGTATTTAAGTGCATCATAGTTTCAAATGCATTTACATTGTTTATGAGGTTATCTGGAGTACCGAAGGTGGTTGCCTGGGGCAGAGGGACCGTGAGAGAATTTTACTGTCTTGATTGATGGATGGAAGGTTGCCGGACAGTTTTTCGCTCTTACACTCCATAGAGATTTGTTCATATTTCATAGTAATGTATTCACACTTCATAAACAATTATTCATATTTCATAGAAAGGTATTTACACTCTAGAGAAGAATGTTTTTGGTGTAAGGTTAAAGATACTCAATAAGATAAATTGTTACTTGTCATAATCCTATTCTGTTTGTTGTCGAGACTTTTAATTTGTCTCGAAGGGGGGAATATGTAGTGTATTGAGATTATGATGGTGTTAAATGTTTTTCATGAAGAAATGGAATGTTGTTTATGTTAGTATCAAAAGGGAATGTTTTAGTGTAACGCCACATACAACAGACAGGAAGTGTGTTGTAGACAGGAGAGACTGGTGATTGGCCAGAAGAGGGAGCCCATCTTTTTGCATTGTTTATAAGTAGGGGTAAACGAAGAAGAGAGGCAGAGCGGCCATTCTGAGGCGTCGCTCTCCGGGTGTCATGTCACTTATGCTGAAGCTTGTGATCTGAATAAACTTATGATCAAGGATTCAGTATGAGCGGACTCCTTTGTTTATCAGCAATAATTGCCACCACTCACTCGATACGACACTAGCAAATATAGTTGAGATGAATAAAATAATCATAAAATTATTTCTAGACAAATTGGACATACAAGCTGTGAGATGGGAATGAAAGGGAAGTAGTGCTGGGTCTAGATAAGATACTTTATTACTTTATTGAAAAGGCTTACTCACTTAACATGATTAATGGGTCTATTAAACTAAATTATTCACATATTATACCACAGAGAGGAAATGGTTTCATGTTCTGTTCGACAACATATAGATGCATTCTGCTGCTTTTCAACATAACAATCACATTATGACTAATGGACCAGGAAAAGGCCTGATTGTTTTACACAGCAGTATCATTTGGAGGACAGAGTACATAAATGTTTATTCACAATATAAAACCCCAACAAATAGGCTATATCACCTGTTGTCCATTAACACCTAAACATCTTCAACTTCACAGACAAATTCAGTCTTCAAAGACAAATTCAGTATGCTTTACATTGGTTCCTAAAACACCCAACTAAATAAATGCCTCTTCAGGTTGATACCACAAGCACCTGTTTCCACTGTATGCCAGTGAGTGGTCTGGAAACATAAATGTTCCTGATTTTTTTTTTTTTTTTTGGCTGTCTTAGGGCCTAGGGCACTATCCATGTTAATAATTACTAACGTGCTGACGTTTCATGCACTTGTTTACATGTTTTATGATCCGCCGAAGGGCCGCTCATTCCTCAGAATATAAAGAAGGTGGCCCCATGTGAAACTAAAATGTTCATGTAAATCTCCCATTGACGTCGGTGCATGATTTACATCAGTCCGAGTTACCTGTGAATAACCAGAGAGATCACTCCAGATTCAACGTGCAGAGCCACTATCATGGAAGGAGATTGTGTGTGACAACCGTGTGAATGTAACCTATAGGTTTACAAAGGTAAACAGTCTGTCAGCTGGGATAACAGAGGCCTCTGGTTTCTCATTGGCATCATCTATCAAACTCCAATTGGTGCCAACCCAAACAGTTTACTCTTCACTCTCCCTGTGTCCAGCTTTGTTATGTCGCGTGAGCCATCGCACAAAACCTTCTATGGATGTTATCGACAAGTTTACCAAACTGTAGAACAGACATGGATATACAGTGGGGAGAACAAGTATTTGATACACTGCCGATTTTGCAGGTTTTCCTACTTACAAAGCATGTAGAGGTCTGTAATTTTTATCATAGGTACACTTCAACTGTGAGAGACGGCATCTAAAACAAAAATCCAGAAAATCACATTGTATGATTTTTAAGTAATTAATTTGCATTTTATTGCTTGACATAAGTATTTGATACATCAGAAAAGCAGAACTTAATATTTGATACAGAAACCTTTGTTTGCAATTACAGAGATCATGCGTTTCCTGTAGGTCTTGACCAGGTTTGCACACACTGCATCAGGGATTTTGGCCCACTCCTCCATACAGACCTTCTCCAGATCCTTCAGGTTTGGGGGCTGTCACTGGGCAATACGGACTTCCAGCTCCCTCCAAAGATTTTCTATTAGGTTCAGGTCTGGAGACTGGCTAGGCCACTCCAGGACCTTGAGATGCTTCTTACGGAGCCACTCCTTAGTTGCCCTGGCTGTGTGTTTCGGGTCGTTGTCATGCTGGAAGACCCAGCCACGACCCATCTTCAATGCTCTTACTGAGGGAAGGAGGTTGTTGGCCAAGATCTTACGATACATGGCCCCATCCATCCTCCCCTCAATACGGTGCAGTCGTCTTGTCCCTTTTGCAGAAAAGCATCCCCAAAGAATGATGTTTCTACCTCCATGCTTCACGGTTGGGATGGTGTTCTTGGGGTTGTACTCATCCTTCTTCTTCCTCCAAACACGGCGAGTGGAGTTTAGACCAAAAAAGCTCTATTTTTGTCTCATCAGACCACATGACCTTCTCCCATTCCCTCTGGATCATCCAGATGGTCATTGGCAAACTTCAGACGGGCCTGGACATGCGCTGGCTTGAGCAGGGGGACCTTGCGTACGCTGCAGGATTTTAATCCATGACGGCGTAGTGTGTTACTAATGGTTTTCTTTGAGACTGTGGTCCCAGCTCTCTTCAGGTCATTGACCAGGTCCTGCCGTGTAGTTCTGGGCTGATCCCTCACCTTCCTCATGATCATTGATGCCCCACGAGGTGAGATCTTGCATGGAGCCCCAGACCGACGGTGATTGACCATCATCTTGAACTACTTCCATTTTCTAATAATTGCGCCAACAGTTGTTGCCTTCTCACCAAGCTGCTTGCCTATTGTCCTGTAGCCCATCCCAGCCTTGTGCAGGTCTACAATTGTATCCCTGATGTCCTTACACAGCTCTCTTGGCCATTGTGGAGAGGTTGGAGTCTGTTTGATTGAGTGTGTGGACAGGTGTCTTTTATACAGGTAACGAGTTCAAACAGGTGCAGTTAATACAGGTAATGAGTGGAGAACAGGAGGGCTTCTTAAAGAAAAACTAACAGGTCTGTGAGAGCCGGAATTCTTACTGGTTGGTAGGTGATCAAATACTTATGTCATGCAATAAAATGCAAATAAATTACTTAAAAATCATACAATGTGATTTTCTGGATTTTTGTTTTAGATTCCGTCTCTCACAGTTGAAGTGTACCTATGATAAAAATTACAGACCTCTACATGCTTTGTAAGTAGGAAAACCTGCAAAATCGGCAGTGTATCAAATACTTGTTCTCCCCACTGTATATATGTATATACTGTATTCTATAATATTCTACTGTATCTTAGTCCATGCCGCTCTGTCATTGCTTGTCCATATATGTATTCTTAAATTCCGTTCCTTACTTAGATTTGTGTGTATTGGGTATATGTTGTGAAATTGTTAGATATTACATGTTAGATATTACTGCACTGTCGGAGCTAGAAGTACAAGCATTTCGCTCCACCCGCAATAACATCTGCTAAACACGTGTATGTGACAAATAACATTTTATTTTATTTGACAAACACAAAGCTGTTGTAGAGAGTGGAACCCAGGACAACACCCTCCACCTCATCTCTGTGTCTGTCTGGAGTTTGGGCTCTGCTCTGTAGATGGATGGCTGGGGATTCCCATAGACTGATTATACATTAATACACTGAACCATGCCGCATGCCTTTCTTTTATAAATTAACTACTTTCCCATAATAGTCCTGAGGCGTGCGGCACAGTGTAGTTTGTTGATGATGACCTGTCACATTAACACATAGGCATGACTTTCATGCTCACTTAAAATGTGTGTACTCCATAGTCATAGAGAACATCCATCAGTAATGGCCTGGAACGGAGACAGGTATCTTTCTCTCTCGCATCACTCCCAAACAAATGTACCTGCCTGTACCTGCTCATGCGGAGAAAGGAATAAATGCATTCTAGTTCTCAAGTTTTTTTAAAAAATGTTTTCACCTTTATTTAACCAGGTAGGCCAGTTGAGAACAAGTTCTCATTTACAACTGCGACCTGGCCAAGATAAACCAAAGCAGTGCGATAAACCAACAACAACACAGAGTTACATATGGGATAAACAAAAACGTACAGTCAATAACACAATAGAAAAAATTGAAAATCTATATACAGTGTGTGCAAATGTAGTAAGTTATGGAGGTATGGCAATAAATAGGCCATAGTGCAAAATAAATACAATTTAGTATTGACACTGGAGTGACAGATGTGCAGAAGATTATGTGCAAATAGAGATAGTGGGGTGCAAATTAGCAAAATATATAACAATATGGGGATGAGGTAGTTGGGTGGGCTAATTACAGATGGGCTGTGTACAGGTGCAGTGATCAGTAAGCTCCTCTGACAACTGATGCTTAAAGTTAGTGAGGGAGATAAGAGTCTCCAGATTCAGAGATTTTTGCAGTTCGTTCCAGTCATTGGCAGCAGAGAACTGGAAGAAATGGCGGCCAAAGGAGGTGTTGGCTTTGGGGATGACCAGTGAGATATACCTGCTGGAGCGCATACTACGGGTGGGTGTTGCTATGGTGACCAATGAGCTAAGATAAGGCTAGGATTTGCCTAGCAGTGATTTATAGATGACCGGGAGCCAGTGGGTTTGGCGACGAATAGTAGTGAGGGCCAGCCAACGAGAGCGTACAGGTCACAATGGTGGGTAGTATATGGGGCTTTGGTGACAAAACGGATGGCACTGTGATAGACTACATCCAATTTGCTGAATAGAGTGTTGGAGACTATTTTGTAAATGACATCGCCGAAGTCAAGGATCGGTAGGATAGTCAGTTTTACGAGGGCATGTTTGGCAGCATGAGTGAAGGAGGCTTTGTTGCGAAATAAGAAGCCGATTCTAGATTTAACTTTGGATTGGAGATGCTTAATGTGAGTCTGGAAGGAGAGTTTACGGTCTAACCAGACACCTAGGTATTTGTAGTTATCCACATATTCTAAGTAAGACCCGCCAAGAGTAGTAATTCTAGTCGGGCAGGCGGGTGCAAGCAGCATTCGATTGAAGAGCATGCATTTAGTTTTACTAGCGTTTAAGAGCAATTGGAGGCTATGGAAGGAGTGTTGTATGGCATTGAATCTTGTTTGGAGGTTTGTTACCACAGTATCCAATGAAGGGCCAGATGTATAGAAAATGGTATCGTCTGCGTAGAGGTGGATCTGAGAGTCACCAGCAGTAAGAGCGACGTCATTGATATACACAGAGAATATAGTCGGCCTAGAGACTGCCAGAGGTCCAGACAACAGGCCCTCCGATTTGACACATTGAACTCTATCTGAGAAGTAGTTGGTGAACCAGGCGAGGCAGTCATTTGAGAAACCAAGGCTATTTAGTCTGCCAATAAGAATGCGGTGATTGACAGAGTCGAAAGCCTTGGCCAGGTCGATGAAGACGGCTGCACAGTACTGTCTTTTATCGATCGCGGTTATAATATCGTTTAGGACCTTGAGCGTGGCTGAGGTGCACCCATGACCAGCTCGGAAACCAGATTGCATAGCGAAGAAGGTACGGTGGGATTCGAAATGGTCGGTGATCTGTTTGTTAACTTCGCTTTCAAATTCTTTCGAAAGGCAGGGCAGGATGGATATAGGTCTGTAACAGTTTGTGTCTACAGTGTCACCCCCTTTGAAGAGGGGGATGACCGCGGCAGCTTTCCAATCACATAACATTAAATGTAAAGTGTGGGAGGTAGCCTAGTGTTTAGAGCGTTGGGCCAGTAACCGAAAGGGAAGGGAAAAAATGTAACACATTTTGCATATCAAGTCTTCATTCATTTATTTTCCATGGGGGAGGTGGAGCGCTTCACACAACTGTCATTTGACAAAAATGTAGGGCTCAATTTAATCCGTAGTTGTAGCGCAATTGAAATTGAACGTAATTTCCGAATGAGCT
This sequence comes from Coregonus clupeaformis, assembly GCF_020615455.1. NCBI lineage: Eukaryota > Metazoa > Chordata > Actinopteri > Salmoniformes > Salmonidae > Coregonus > Coregonus clupeaformis. Next base: position 499,144 of record NW_025533640.1, read on the forward strand.
GACATATGCAGCGTTTACCATGAATGTAGTCTCGTAGGAACAACGAAGGAATAATTTCTTTACATTTCTATCGAGCTGTAGCGCAGGTCTTCATGCTACGGATTGAATTGACCCTTAATCTTTTTTATAAAGGGGAAAAAAGGAAAGTGCCTGGTGTGGCTGGTGTGGAAGAGTGCAGTGTAAAGGTTTATCATTAATAACTGACACAATTCTATAATTAATACATATTAGAATAATAATACATAAGAGAGTTACCAATAGTTACTGTATTGTGATTGTTTAGTGTTTTAATTACTCAACAAGTAGTGCCCCAAGGTGGGATCGAACCGTGTCTCAAAAGCAGCAGAAAAGGTCAAATAAGGTCACCAAAATGTCCATTACAGCTGTACACGCCTGGCTCCCCTATATCCAGGAAGGATTCTCACCTTGAGTCTGGCGCCTTAGACCACTCGGCCAATACTTCGGTAAATACCTCAAATTCGTATGTTTTTCACTATTCTATAACATAAAGTCTGAACTGTAGGTAGGAGACATAAAGTCTGAACTGTAGGTAGGAGACATGCAGGACTTAAGACACAAATAATTGCATTTTTTTGTTTTGTAAAACCTAAAAAAAACTTATAGTAAGGATATTTTAATTTTTTTAGGAAATTGCACAAGTGAGTGAATTCCAAACTAGGCAATTGATGACATGTATTAAACTGTTATTCCTGTTTCATGTGTTTTCTTTTCACAATTGATGACATGTATCAAACTATTAATCACAGTTCATGTGTTTTCCTTTCACCATTTGGAGCAATTCTCTGTGTAGATTAACTGCGACTTTTATAGGGAAAAGAACTGGGATTTAAACCCACACCTCCAATCTGAGACCAGAATTCCCCTATATCCAGGAAGGATTCTTACCTTGAGTCTTGCGCCTTAGACCACAAGGCCATCCTGAAACTATTAACACATAATATTCTCATGTTTTTCACTAATCTGTAACATAATGTCTGAACTGTAGGAAGGATACATGCGGGACTTAAGTTACAAAGAATTGAAAATGGAAAAATGCTAATACCTAATATAACAACTATTTTTTAAGGGAATAGCATAAGTGAGTGTATTCAAAGCTATGCAGTTGATGACATGTATCAAACTATTAATGTGTTTTCCTTTCAGCATTTGGAGCTATTTTCTGTGCAGATTAACTGCCACTTTCTTTTAGGGAAATGCACTGTCAGAAGAGGGATTTGAACCAACACCTCCAATCTGTGACCAGAATTCCCCTATATCCAGGAAGGATTCTTACCTTGAGTCTGGCACCTTAGACCACTCAGCCATCCTGACAACTATATACACTTAAAATTCTTATGTTTTTCACTAATCTGTAACATAATGTCTGAACTGTAGGAAGGATACATGCGGGACTTAAACTACAAAGATTTGAAAATGGAAAAATGCTAAAAGTTCATGTGTTTTCCTTTCACAATTTGGACTAATTATCTGTAGATAAGTGAGATGTCTGAAGTGAAAGTTGAACCCACACATCGGACACCAGAATACTCCACCATCCTCAAAGACTTCTCATCTTGAGTCTTGCACCTTAAACCACTCAGCCATCCTGACAACTGTAAACAAAAAATGTGTATGTTTTTCACTATTCTGTAACATGAAGTCGGAACTGTAGGAAGGATACATGCGGGATTTAAACAACAAAGAATTGAATTTTAAAAAATATGAAAACCTAATAAATCATAGAGTAAAAACTACTTTTTAAGGAAATTGCCTAAGTGAGTGACTTCAAAGCTAGGCAATTCATGACCTGTACCAAACAATTATTACAGTTTCATGTGTTTTCTTTTCACAGTTGATTTCATGTATCAAACTCTTAATAAGTGTTATTTTGTTTTCATTTCCCCATTTGGAGCAATTCTCTGTGTTGAATAACTTCTACTTTCCTTAGGGAAAATAATTTTCAGACCTGGGATTTGAACCTATGCCTCCTTTCATGACCAGAAAACCCCTATATCGAGGAAGGATGCTCATCTTGAGTCTGGCGCCTTACACCACTCAGCCATCCTGACAACTGTAAGAGTTTCTATTACAGTTGTTACATTACACTGTTAGAAGTGGGATTTGAACCCACGCCTCCAAACTGAGACCAGAATACCCACATATCGAGGAACGCTTCTCACCTTGATTCTGGCGCCTTAGATGACTCGGCCATTATGACTGTATACGTCTCAAATTCTTTCTTTTTTTCTTCACTTTTCTGTAACATCAAATCTGAACTGTTGGTAGGATACATGCGGGACTTTAGCAACAAATAATTAAATATGAAAAAATGCTAAAACCTAATAAATCATATAGTAAATATTATTTTTTTAAAGGAAATTGCATAAGTTTATTCAGATCTAGGCAATTGATGACAGGTATCAAACGATTATTCCAGTTTCATGTGTTTTCTTTTCACAGTTGATGACATGTATCAAACTCTTAATCACTGTTATTTAGTTTTCATTTCACCATTGATGTGGAAAATAATCACTATACCTTATTAAAATCAAAGTTCTTCCAGAGTTTTTGTAGTATCAAGATTGACTTTATTACAATGGACAAAGCCGTGATGGCCTGCAGAGCACCCTTCCTCTCTCCCTTGGCTCTCCGTTTATATAGTCATTTTCACACACATCCTAGCTTAAAACCCCTCCCTCTTGGGTTCTCCTACCACTATTCTAGTTTCCCTCTCTCTACCGCTCTGCCCACTCCCTTCGTCTATGATAGCGGCTAAATTATACTTTTATTCAGTTCTGAATCAATAGTAATACTATCAATCAATCCCTTATCTTGCAAAAACACTCATGTTTAGTTTAAACTCTGTTCAATCCCGGCTCACCCTAGCTTGACCTGAAGATTGATTGTTCGACATGACAGGTTCACACTTAATCTTTCAAACATACCCAAACCTACTCCTCTTCCATCCCGTCATGCTGTAATTACTCATGACTAGTCTAAACGCTGTTCAACTTTGGCTCCGCTCTCAGAGCCTTTGTTTGAGGAGAGATGCATTAGGCAACAGTCTGGTTTCAGTCTCTGATAAGGTAAGACAACTATGGATTAGGTAAGAGCGAGCAATTCAACCCTAGGTCAGATCCCCATCTCACACATACACAAGCCCAGTGAAAGGAACCATTATTTAAGTTTGTTTAGCACATTGTTCACAAAAAAATCCCCCTCATATCCCCCCAATGTGGGACCTTATTGTCCCACAACACCACAAAATAATAAAATGATTAATATAGTAACTAACATAACAATAATTATGGTAATGATATCAGACACAATCCTGGCATTTAAGGTTATAGTTTTCAAACATTAAGATTCAAAAGTTTCTACTCAAACCAATTCCAATATAAGTGTTAGTATCCTAACACATTAAAATGCATAAAATACATGCAACATTGTTTTAATCATGATCTCTATTTAAGACAGTTATTTTGATATTATCTAGAGTCATTATCATCACTAAAGTAATATGGAATAGCATAGAAGTCAGAGAGATTATAATTTTCACTTCCAGATTTGTCCAGGTCTTGCTGCTCCTTGTAGTCATGACAAGCCCATCCTCCTCCTGCCACTACCCCATATACACATTCTGGGTTTCCATAAGGACAGTCAAATGGGCCTCCTTTGATGTTGCAAGGTTTCCTGTTAGAATTCATATAATGTCCTGGTTTCCCTGGAATAGGGATCACCTCTGTCAATTTCATGTCCCATTCCGTTTTGGTCCTTATAGCCGTTTTCCTCACAGTCATTTGTTTTACCATTGTTTTGATCAAAGGGGATTTCAGTAATGGCAACACACAGCAAAATACTATTCCCATTTCTATCAGTGCTATACCTATCATCATTGCCATTTTAGTAAACATTGCTCCCCATTTTCCAAAAGGTAAGTCCAACCAATCCCAGGCACGTGCATCCTGCCCAGCCTTGTTCTTGACTTCCTGTCTCAATCCTTTAAGCTTGATCATTGCCTCAGAAAATGTTCCTCCTGGGGAAGTATTATTAGGAATAAACGTACAACACTCGCTTCCAAACATAACACAGACTCCTCCTTTTTCTGCTAAGAGCCAATCTAAAGCTTGTCTATTTTGCCAAGTCATTCTACTTGTTGCCTGTACTTGTTCTCCCAGTGCAGATAATGCTGAATCAGTATAATGTATGAACCTTTGTTGATTGTAATATATGTAATTGATCCATTCCAAATTTTTATTAGGAGTTATCCAAAGGAGTATTGATTCAAATCCTGATTTAATTTCACTCCTAGCTTTAAATTAATTGGGAATTCCTCTAGGCTGGCCTATAACATCTATCTGTACGTTTGGATCAGTTTCATATGCCCTTTTTGATCTTTGTATTTTAATATCTCGTGTATCAACCTTTAAAGCATTCCAGTCAACTAGTACAACTTTTTGTATTAACTGTACCCTGGCACAAACCCCTTTCCATCCTTTTGGTAATACTATCCTTAGTTGCCCCTGACACACCCAGAAAAAATCTGCAATTGCCACTGATTGATCCTCATATGGATATCGATAAGTGGCAATGCCAATGTCTGATTTTCACATACTTCTGGGGTAACTATTATTCCAGTACTTGACCCTGCTGCCTGATAGATTTTTCTTTGAGAGGTGTTGTCACGAGAATTTCTATCTCTAATTAATCAAACTTAATGCTCTGAATAATTCCCAGAGGGTGTAAATTCTCTGGTTTAATCATGAATTAAACAAAGGTCCGCTACCAGCAAGAATGATCTGTATTCTTTTTGCTCCACCCACCTTTTCACAGCTTCTCAGTCCCCTTCACCCTGGAATGCTTTCTCAGCAGTTTCTAACTCCTCCCCCTCTGTTAGTGGGTTGACACTACATTATAACTCTTAACACCGTTCACACATTTATACTGTGTTTGGGGTGAAATCCTTCAGTCATTATTCTTAAAATACAAATTAATCTAACAATCCACCCCTTTGACTAAATGTTTTCACATTCAGGATACATTTATTTTACAAGCATGATTAATCTCAGCGATTACGTCAGAACTAATAAACATTTCATCCAATTGCGGTCTTTCAGGGTCCAAATCCTCGTCATCCACCAAGCCTGGAGGATCGTTTTTCACAATCCCCTGGTCAGAGTCCAGAGTCAGTCCATCTCTCATCATTGTTGAGATACTGCATTTCACCAATGCCTGACTCACCAATCCTCGGACACAGGGAACAAGACAACAACCACATAATACAAGAATACCCATGCAAACACTGACTGCTCCTAAAATGGTGGCTGCTATGGTTTTCCATTTACCAAACATTTCATCAAACCACCCTATCCACGATGTACTAACTTCTGAGTTCTCAGTTCATTCTTCACTTAGTGCAGTTAATTCTGCAAGAGCTCTGGTGACTGTCCCATCCAGTGTGGTGTTGTTAGGGATAAATGTGGAACAATGGCTTATCATTCTATAGACACCGGCCCTTTCTGCCTGATGTAGAACCAACCTCTACTAAGTCATGAGTGGGATGGTGGATAATTGCTCGGAGATCCCCTTTACTGCATCTCTAGTCTGGTTAATAGATCGTTGTTAGTTGTAATAGATATAATTTATCCAATCCACATTCTTGTTTATTGTCACCCACCAGAAAATGTTTGTGGTAAAACCCTCCCATATTTGATTCATAGCTTTGTATTCGTCTGGAACACCCCTGGGGATGCCTATACCATCTATCCAAATTGTGCTATTTCCTTCCTGACCTATATTTCTTCTCCTGATTATTCTTCCTGTCACTGGTCTTTGATGACTTATTCTTACAGGTTTGGACCAACAATACTGGTGCACAAGTACCCACCCATCCTTCTGGTAATGTCTGTCGAATGCTCCCTTTGTTAGTACATGCCCACCACACATCAGTCAGAGGGATGGTAAGGTTAATAATTTTTCCCCTCCCTTCCTTATCTAAATCAGTCACATTAATTATCTCCTTACAGCCATCAAAATCACCCAAGTTACGGGTGCCATTTCTATGTCTGTAACACTGGTATTCGCCAGGAGTTAAAGTGAATCTAGGTGGGCTGGCCGAGTAAGTCAACTTTGCCAGCCCAATCCTTGTGCAATTGGGCTCTTTTTGATTGAACCCCAGGTCTAATACACAGGGAAACATTGCCTTTGGCATTGGGGCGGTCAACATTGTCGGTCGCCCAATGGAGCATGCATAACAATTGGTCTCCCCCAAGGCCCTAGCGGTGTACTTCATCCACTTTAACCAGAGATTTTCATCAGGGACCCCCTCTACTTCCCCTTGGTTCCATTCTTGGAGGAGAAAATCTTTCATAGTGGACGGGTTAGTAGAATTGACTCCGTCATCCCTTGACTGATCTACTCGGTCTATTGCTATTAATGGATTAATGACCATACCTTTGCCCTCCATATCTTTCGACTCCATCAAATGTAATCTTAGACAAGTATCCCGTCCGTATTCGTCCGCGCAAGCCCAGTAAGTTCTTTTCATGTCCTCTTTAGTGACCTTTACTATTGTTACTACCACCTCCGTGGGGATGTCGTTATACCTTCTTATCCTCCATCTGGACGTCCAGCCCCCCCGTCTCATATCTCCATCCCCCAGTATGTCTAAATACCTGAGCCCAGGAACAATCAGCCGAGGGAGCTGAACAAATATACAATGGGATTTTATAATCCCACGTTGCTTGCTTATCCGCCCTGATAAGATCCCTAATCCTAATTTTGAATCTTACTCCCCACCCTTCTCTGACTCCTATTTTGTAGATCACTCGTCCTTGACGGTCAGTATGTCGGGTCGCTTCCCTTTTATTTCTTAATAATGGTAAGGCCATAGCGTAATTGGTGCGGGGTGGTGGTGGATCTTGACATACCAAGACTATTGCCGAGACTATGATGCAGCTCAGGGTCACCCATATTCCCCAAAACCGCCAACCCTCTCCTGCCTTTAGTCCTTCTGCTTGGTACCACCCCATACTCACACCCTAAGAACACACTACAGTGATGATAGGTCGGGGTAGGAGATCTTCGTTAACCGAGGTGACCCCCGGACCCTATTGGGTCAGTTCTTCTCTCCAACTCTGCGTGTGTTCAGTGGTGCTTGTATGTGGTCTTACCTTCTTACAGTGGGTAACATGGACCCAGGTTGCACTTTCTGCTATTCTAATGGCAAAGGCGGTGACCAACAAAACCTGATAGGGGCCTTCCCAACGTGCCTGCTTCCAGTTTTTCTTCTTTAGGGACTAGATGCTCACCAGTCACCTGGTTAGATAGAGTGGGTCACCTTCTCCTTTAGTTCACCTGTGGGGCACAAAACCTCTGACATACGGGTGTAGTTAATAAACTATCTTCACACATGTTCAGCTCTCAATTTCTGACTGCTTCTCTTTCTAGACTGTATCTAAAAAAATGTTGTTTTTTAAAAGTATTTTGTCCTCTCCTTCGTATATTATTTAATCCTACCATTAGCCTCTTCCCCCCTCTTGACACATAGTTCTGCTCATGTGTCAATATTACCACCTACCAAAACAATCACTTAGGTAATTTATCATCCAATTGCCATGCCAACCTCAACTTTTTGAGACTGTCCCTTGCTTCTTTATTGCTCCTCCCACTCCCTTTGTCTTTTATGGCTGCTAAATTCGACTTTCATTCAGTTCAGAATCAATTAGTAATCCAATCAATCAATCTCTTATCTTGTAAAAACACTTATGTTTAGTTCAAACTCTGTTCTACCCCGGCTCTCCCGGGCTTGACCTGAAGACTGATGGTTGGATATGACAGGTCCATATTTCAATCTTTCAAACCTAACACAAACCCCTTAATGCTGTAATCAATCAAGAAGATAGCATAGGAGAGATAGGTTTTAGCCTGAACTCTGCTTAATCCTGGTGCCGCTTCCTTCACAATGTATGAAGAGAGACAAAAGGCAGCCATGGATTGAAGTAAGAGCAAGAACTTCGACCCTAGGTCACCTAAGTCTTCTGCCTAACAACAAAGAATAAAAAACTCTATGTTCGTGATTAACCCAGTTATATCTAATAGCCCACCAAAAAAAAAACATCACCATCTTTAAAACACGACCAAAATCTCTGATATATGTAGGAAAAGCTAAGACCGTTTGGGAAGTGAGCAACAACATAAACTGTTCTTCCTCCTCAGAGTTCCAAATGATTTTACCATGGGCTGCCATTGCCTTCCCATAGATAAGATCACTTAATTTACCAGTATGCAGTACATAATGGATTACCCAAGCTTTACAGCAGTCTATCATTCCCAAAAAGCTCATCATGCTTCATCTATTTCTGGACAGCTAGTCCCTATCTTAAATTACATCAACGATCTAGGCAATAGCTGTTTCGCATTAGATTGTGCCTTCCTCTGATTACTGCAGCTCATTGCATTAATTTAGTTTCAAATACCAACTTGTTGTTTATTAAAGCCTAATAAAAATGAAATGTAAATGACAACATTTGATAATATCTCAACTTACTTCTATCCTGTAAAAGTAATCCAAGATTAGTACAATTGACTAGCAACAGGTATCTTTCATTCAGGGAAAGCTCTCTCCCTCTTCTGTTATTTTAATGTTTCAAATATCACCCAACAAACCGTTCCTTCCCACAGCCTAGTAAACACCACCTATGAACCGTTGAAAATTCCCTAAATTCAACATAACAACCCTTTATAAACATCTTACTGGGTGTGTTGTTTTTTATTTGAAAAACCCAATTGAAAAACAACAATCAAAGATAGCCAGGCTCAACTTAATTTGGTAGCTCACTTTTATAACCTAAATACTGCCTAACTTCACTACTGCTCCCCCTCGCCCTGAGCAACATTCCAATGAGATAAGATAATCTCTTTCTCCTGGTTATACATTTTGTTAACCTTCAATTACCATCAGTAATCTAAAGATGGTAGTACACACAAAACATGATACAGATATCCCCAGTCCTAACCTATCAATAATGTTTGTATCAATCTAATTCCTCATAACTAATCCATAAAACCACTCAAAATTCCTCGAGTATACAATGATTATTTAATTGATTACCCTAAATCTGCTACATGTGATCTCATCTCAAATGATCCATTATCAATTATTTGATCGACCCCTTAGGAAAATCTGTCTCCCCTTCTATTGTTCCTGTTGAAGTGCTAAGTCAATAGTAGCCAATTCAAACACCTCACAATTTGGATCAGGGGTCTACTCTCTCTCCCTCAAGGACTAGTCACGCCTTCTCTTCCTCATGCTCAAAGCTGGGAAATAGACGTCTGTTAGCTTTCTCTCTCTTTTCTTTCTTTCCTGGCTCTGTCCTGTCTGTTATTCTGCTCATGATGGATTGCATGTCTCTCTGAGGCTATTACACAATTCAGTTATTTTCCCAACATACTCTCCGTGATTGGCCCATGGCAAAAGTGTCCTCTGGGCATCCCCTGAAACCCATTGCCCTCTAACGGCAGCCCAAACCTTACTATTCCTGTTTTGGGGTGGGTCATTCCTTCTACCGCTCTGGCCACGTCCTCTGTGTTCATGGCCTGTCTGCTAAATGGCATATTATTATTATTACTGTATATTCCCAATGTACTATTACTTTAACCATTGCAACCTGTTGCATTGATGTTTTTAAAATATAAACCTATTGTTTAATAACTTCATACTTATAACCAATGTTTATTAAATCCATCATCCTAATAGTAAAAACGATATCCCATTGTTCACGTAACGAAACCATTTTTTTTTTTTTTATCCACCACTTATTTTCATACACCACTGGTGTTACTCAACCTATACAATAAAGTAATAACCATTTGATTTCATCAAAGCACTTCCTTCCAGTAAAGTCTTTAGACCTCTACTTGAAATTTTCCAGCTCAATCTAACTCGCTGGACTGTCTCTATTTTTTCCCGCTAACCAGAGCCATAAATTATTCTCCTTTGTCCTCATCTCAATTTTCACAGCTCTATCGCCATTTCAGTTCGCTATTCAATTTCTTTAACTGTTCTCTCTGATTCTGCCCTAATTAATAAAACAAATACTTGATATCGTTGATAAGCATACATTTAATGATATTCCTATCCTCTGAACTATGTACTGTCTCCCCCCCTGCTCCTTTCTATACAAGGGGGAGGCGCGGGGACCTTCCTTAATAATCTTCCTTCTTAGGAAATAATGTCATTCGTACTTGTAACATATTTTCATAGACCTATCTAGAATACTTCTAAAGCTATCTAATGCAACTTTTAATACACTTAAAAACTCTCTCTCCCTACACCCATTCCCTATTGAATAAGTGAGTCTTTCTATTTAACCCCCAACCACGCTTCAAATCTTCCATTCAACATCAAAAAACCAATACTTAGTAGTATCCGGTTATCATTCATACCAGCCGTTGAATTCCCTCATACACACAGATTTCACCTTATGCCATTCAAATGCCCAACAAAACATAATAGTTCAATGGAACCCTCTATTGGCTCTCTACTATTTATACATTACTTCTATCACCACATTAGTTATGGTCCGATTACCCATTTAAACCTTATCACATGATCAAACAACGGCACAACCTTAAACAAATATCGGCCGGCTGGTAGCCCAGTAACCAAGAGCACCGTTTCAGCAACCGAGAGGTCACCGGTTCCAATCCCTGAGCTGACCAGGTGAAAAATCTGCCGATGTGCCCCCGAGCAAGGCACCCAACCCCAATTGCGTCTGCCAAATGACCGCAAATGTAGATATTCTCTACTTTCTCACCCATGACATACGTCTATGTTTGGGTGAGAAAGTTTATACATATATATCGTTAGAAATGTATAGGTACCTCTCAAATAATCGCTTTGTGGTGTTTTTAGCCAATTCTTAATCGACACGAATCATTTCTTCAGACATTTTACCCGTGGAACCAAAAAATAGACTGTCATATCTCGGACACTGCCCTTTCCTTTATCCCTGCAGTCGCGATGGTTATGACCTGTTCTGTTACAGTATTTATACGGGGCCTTACACTCCCTGGCCAAATGTCCCTCTTTGTTACAGTTAAAGCACTTCCTCTCTCCTTCGCGCTTCCAAAAGCCATACCCTCGCTGTCTCTAGCCCCTCCCCTCGCTGTTTCTTCAAATCCGTTCCACAGTTTACATGCATCTGCTTAATCATAACTTCTAACTTCTCCACATCGAGATGCCCAATACATCCATACCTCTTCTCCCAAATGGATCCATAAAACATATTTATTCGATCTCTTCCTAACATATATCTTTCATCCCCCGTTAATTCTCGGACCTCTTTAGAATATTTATTTCCCATGGTGGAAAAATAAGAAATCCCCCCGTTTAGTAATAATTCAATCCAGAATTATTTTCCTGGGACTTATTATTAGGTGCGACTCTTGAGCCAATGTTTATGATCTGCTTTTGTAATTAACCATTTAAATTATCCAACCCGTAACCCAGTTTCATGAAAGGGATCGGACAACCATTTTTTCTCACCCGACATATTTTAGTTCCTTCCTTGAAACAATTATCACATATTTCGATGGATCATTAAGTCTCATACGTATACAACCTTATACGATTTTTTGCTAACATTATCCGTAACCTAGAGGTCCTACTGCTCCAGTTTCATGAAATAGACAGAGTTAGAGCAAATCCCCAGTTGTTTATGCGACTTTCGACTTGTTTAATGTATCTATCTCACACGACGATAATTATCCCCCTTCCTGTTTATATTGTAAAGACTGTATCTCGTACAATCTCAATATTAACTAGATTATTTTGGTAATAGCTATTCACCTAGGGTCAATTCCGGACCCCCCTTCCTTTCTTTATAATAATTATTATTTCCTTTGAGATTTTGGTAACTATTCTCTGCCCTTCACAAGAATTACTATTCTTATACAAGTTCAAATATTACACCAAAATTCATGAATAAAAATTACTGACCTCCTCCTTGCAGTCGGGATTAAATGCTTTTTCAATCTTGTTAACGTCTTTATCGTTCATAAGATTAATCACCGGCCTGTTTATAACCTTAACGTCGAAGGCCAGGACTATTCTCCACGGATGCAATCATCCGCCCGTGCACGGTTTCGGTGTCCTTAGAACGACAAAGACTTATTTTTAAGATCCGGCTTGAAGGACCACTTGTCACGAGAATTTCTATCTCTAATTAATCAAACTTAATGCTCTGAATAATTCCCAGAGGGTGTAAATTCTCTGGTTTAATCATGAATTAAACAAAGGTCCGCTACCAGCAAGAATGATCTGTATTTTTATTCATGGAAGCTCTGGCGCCAAAAAACATACACACAGCTTTTATATCCCTTGACACACAAAGGCACTTTGCTCCGCCCACCTTTTCACAGCTTCTCAGTCCCCTTCACCCTGGAATGCTTTCTCAGCAGTTTCTAACTCCTCCCCCTCTGTTAGTGGGTTGACACTACATTATAACTCTTAACACCGTTCACACATTTATACTGTATTTGGGGTGAAATCCTTTAGTCATTATTCTTAAAATACAAATTAATCTAACAGGTGTCTACATTCCAAAGACTATCTGTATCTAGGTGCCATATAGTTTCACATTCTCCCTTGAATTCTCCCAAATTAAATAACCCAATTGTTTTATTGTAACATTCATATTTTTGCTCATAGTCTATCTGATATTTCTCTGGTGTTTCCCTTTTCCTTGTTTCTATTCTAACGTCTAATTGCTTACACTTCTCTCCCCACCCTGGTTGATTATAAAATTGTTTATATTTAGGATTTCCTAAATATGACAAACATTCTGCTGGGCAATATGGTCTTTCCGAGTTCCTTAAATGACAGAAGTTGTGGTTGAACATAGCACAGTCCTGGTAACTGTGAGGATTTGGAACTACTGTTAATTCTTTTAAAGGAGATGAAGTGCATATTAGACAGTTTTCTTTCTTTAATTTTAATGTAGTATATTGTGCACATCTATACCAGTCATTGTTTAGCGCCTCCTTCCATTCCCTTTCTTCTACATTTGGTATGGCTCTAACATGTAAAGGGTTTAGTGCACTTTCCCAAGGAATAACTACTTCAACAACCCTGCCTCCTGGAAATGTAGCACTTATAAGTATTACATCAAATTGTTCATCTAAGTCTTGGGCTGTTATCCTTATGTCTATGATCCATCTGTCTTTTTCTTTTATTATCTTAAGGTCACAGTTACCCCATGTGATTTCCCCATAATCCTTGTGCTGGTTCCTCCCACACCAATAACCAGTTGACCCTCGTACTTTAATAGCGATCCCTTTCTGTATTTTAGTTATGGTTCCTGCTTGTGCAGGAATATACATTTTAATCCTGTCTGTTTCCCTTCTCTGCCTTGTTCTTTTGCTCTTTACTATTGTCAGTATGCCATTCCCCTTATTCTTAGGGGAACTCATCAAGGGCAGAGAAATCAATGATGGGGATAGCTGGTGTGTCTTGGATGTCTGGAATATATTGGAGGTCTGGGAGGTCTTGGACGTCTGGAAGGTCTTGGAGGTCTGGTAGGTCTTGGAGGTCTGGAAGGTCTTGGAGGTCTGGCCCTCCCCCGAGGGAATCAGCAAGAGCACGTAGCTCATTATTATCATTCCCATTGCCATCCTCCTGCCTCTCCTGATTCTTGCCAGCTCCATCATCCTCAGGTCCTTCATATCTAGATCGTTGGTTTCCTCGTGGTACCCTGGTACAGTGGTTCAGATGATACCAGGTCGAGCTCCCCTCTATCCGTACAGCCGTTGGTGTAGAGTGAGTGACGATGTATGGTCCCTCACATCTTGGTTCGTTTCACTTCCTTCTGAAGACCCAGACGTAGACCTTTTTCCCTGGGACTACCAGTCGAGGTGGATTCGCTTCTGGTTCTGGAACTCTGTTTTTCTCCTGTTGGTAGATAACTTTATGTATCGCAGTTAGTTGCCTAATATACTCTTCTAATTCTCTTTCCAACTGTTCTAGAGGTGGACGTTTGTTTGGTCCCCTTATCACTGACACTGGCATGGGTCGACCCGTAAGCATTTAATGCGGTGTTAGATGTGTTATTCTGTTAGCTTGCATGCGATAACTCATTAGTGCCAATTCAATCTCGTGCTTCTACAGATCTTTGCAATTTTCGCTTTCAGAGTCCCGTTAACTTTTTCCACCATACCCTGAGATTGAGCATGAGCAACTGCTGCAGCACTAGCTTTACCGTTTTCTGTATAAATGCTGAACCATTATCTGTGCTGATTTCTGTCGGGATTCCGAATCGTGGCATCACTTCTCTTGTTAAGAATTTCACTACTGTTGCTGCCCCTAGAGTTTTAGATGGATCTGCTTCTACCCATCTGCTAAATCTGTCAATTACTACTAGCATATACCTTTTTCCATTCACTGGTTTTATCATGTCCACATAATCTATTACCAGGTGTTTGATAGGTCCCTCTGGTACCGGTATATGTCCAATTGGTGCCGTTATTCCTTTTCTAATATTGCTGTGCGCACGTCTCGCATTCTTCCAATCTTGAATTGACTGTTGCTTGCATATATGGAGACCAAAAACCTTGTTTCTTAATCTTTCTCATTACCTCCCCTCTCCCACAATGGTCAAATCCATGTGCATTAGTAATAAGTAAATCCAGAAGTGTTGTAGGAGCCATTATTAGTCCCTCATGTGTTCCATACATTATTCCCATCTTTTGTTGCACCTCCTTTTTCCCACATAGTGTGCTCATTTATGTTGGCTGTCTCTTGCATTCTTATTATATCATCTATTTCTGGGGCTGCTTCTATCAGAATCAGTGGAGTCTGTATGGCTACTTTACATTTGGATGCTATTTTTTTGTTTCCTCTGGTAACGTATTCCTTTCCTTTTTTATATGCTTGACATTTAACAATTGCTATTTTTTTTGGGCCTCATCAACGCAATCATTAGTTATTGTATTTGTTCAAAATGCAAAATTGGGCTTCCATCTGTTTTCCTAAATCCTCTCTGTTTCCAAACTGCTCCAAACAGGTGACATACCCCATGCGCATATGCTGAATCAGTGTACACATTTACCACTTTGTCCCTTCCTTGGTTACATGCTGCTGTCAGTGCTCTCAGCTCTGCTAGTTGAGCAGAACATGGTTGGTCACAACTTTCACTCTCGATGGTGTAGAAGTTGTCATCTAGCCCTTTCCTTACTACTGCATAACCAGCATGATTCACTTCATAATCTCTAAAGCAAGACCCATCTACAAACAATTCCTCCTTAGCTCCTATGATTGGAATTGACAACAAATCAGGTCTCAATTTTGTGAACATCAAAGACTCTGCTACACAGTCATGCGGGTCACCTTCAGTTTCTATTGGTATCCTCTCTGCTGGGTTAACTGTAGTACACCGTTTTATGGTTATGTCTGGATAGGTCAATAAAGTCAAATGCTCTAATATTCTAGCATTGGTCAGTACAAATGTTCCTTTCTCAATCAACTCAGTTATTTTATGATGAGCATAGATCACCACTGGGTATCCCATTGTGATTGTGGATGCTTTGTCAAATGCATACTGTACAGCTGCCAATCCCTGGTAACATGGTGGATGTCCTTGTGCTACCAAATCTAATCTAGAGCTATAGAACGCTATTGGCCGCTTTCTCCTTCCTGCACAGGTTTCTTGCATCAATACTGCGGTTGCAAATCCCTGACAACGGTTTGCTACACACAGTAGGAAAGGTTTCGTGTAGTCTGGAGTTCCTAGTGCTGGAGCTGTTTGCATATCCCATTTTATCGTTTCAAATGCTGCTGTTGCATTGCTATTCCACTTTAGCTTTGCCCTCAACTCTGTTACTCCTGCATTCTTCATTATATCTCTCAAAGGGGCTGTCTTTACTGCACACTCCTCTACCCAATCTGAACTGAATCCTGTCATTCCTAAAAATGTCAACATTTGTCCCACTGTCTGTGGCATCGGAGCCTTACTCAACCCTTCCAATTGCGAGGGAGCAACCGCTTTAGTCTGATGAGCTATAGTCCTTCCTAGGTACTCCAACTGTTCCTGACAATATTGAAGCTTTTTCTTTGTCACTTTATGTCCTCCTTCTGCAAGCCTCTCCAATATTTTTACAGTATCCTGATGACATTGTTCTATTGTGGTTGCACAAACCAGTAAGTCATCTACATACTGCATCAGTGTTCCTTCCAATGTTAGGTCTTCTAAGTCAGCTCCTAACACCTGATTAAATAAATGAGGAGAATGCTTAAATCCTTGAGGCATTCTCGTGTATGTAAATTGCTGACCTCTGTATGTAAATGCAAATAAGTGTCTACTCTCTTCCGCTAATGGTACACTGAAAAATGCTCCACATAAATATATTACTGAGAACCATTTTGCATCTGGTGGAATGTTTCTGAGCAGTGTGTGTGGATTGGGCACCTCTGCTTTGTAATCTTGAACTATTTCATTCACTGGTCTCAGGTCCTGGACCAGTCTCCACTTCTGTTTGTTCGCTTTTAGCACTGGTAGCAGTGGTGTGTTACAGTCACTCAGAGTTGGAATCAGTACTCCTGCCTCTAACAATCCCTCTATTGTAGGTTGGATTCCTGCCTCTGCTTCAGGTTTCATTGGGTATTGCTTTTTCCATGGGGGTTTTGTATTCGCCTTTACTTTAACACAAACTGGATTAGCTGATTTTACCAAACCCACATCTGTATCATGTTTTGCCCATAGTTGTTCTGTGATCATACTTTCTACTTGTTTCCTTAACTCTTCCTGTTTTGTTTCTTCTTTAACTACTGGCATCGGTCTTTCCTCAGTTATTTCCACTTCCTGTGGTCCCCCCATCAATTCTGCAGAACATAGGACTTTAATCAGGTTCTTGTCAGTAGATGACAGGGCCAATGACAGGTTCTTGTCATTGGCCCTAAGTCTTTTGCCTGATATCCCTCTGCCACTAAAAGTGTTATGTGATGTTCTGTTCCTGGTATCTCAAACCAGGTTTGTAGGATATCAGATCCTGGAGCATTTTGCGCTTCCATTGCTGCCCCTTGTTTCCCTATTACAAAATATTGTGATCTAATGGAGGCCGGTTTACCCCATCCATGCCTTCCTCAACCATAGTTTGTTCTAGCAAATTATTTTGATATATATTGTAGTGTACAATGATAGCGTAATTTTGGTAACTTCATTTCTGGAATTTGAGCCCTATTAAACTTTCCCAACTTCTTTAGTACCTCTTGTACTGGTGCTTCTATGTTCCCTATCCAATATGCATTTGGTGTTTTGTCCATAGCCATCATCATTTGTGGACGTGCCCCTTCCTGATCTCTTATCAGTCCCTCTGATGTGCATTTGATTTGGATGCCCATTCTACACAGTGCATCTCTTTCTAATAGATTAACTGGAGTCTGTTCTGATACTAATATAGGTATGCATGTAACTTTTCCTCCTGCTTCTAGTTTTACTGGAGCTGTCATAGGTATTAGCTGCATTTGTCCCGAAAATCCTACTGTCTTTGCATATTTGCCTGACATGAGTAAGTTGCTCCAGTATCTATCATCATTGGTGTGCCTCTATTATTCACCTGAACCTGCAGCCTAGGTTCTTCATCAGCCTGCATAGTTACTGCCACTAGCTGACCCTCCCCTTTGGAATTGCCTGGGCATCCCTAGTATTCCTGATTTGGTCCTCCCCACGGGTTCACTGGGCCATGTGGAGCCTGTGTCTGAGACTGCCGCCATGCATCCGAGCTGGGGCAATTTATTTGCCAATTACCCTGTTGTGGTTGCCTAGGCAGCCATGGGTTGGTAGGACAATCCCTTCTCATATGTCCTGATTGATTGCACTTCCAGCAGACACCTGGCGGTCCTCTTGGTCCACCATCTTGGTATGTCTGCTGTTGTGATCGGTACCCTGGATTCTTTGGTCTGTTTCCATTTCCTTTGTTTTGCCACTGTCCGGGGGATTGTTGTGTATACACATTCACTACTGGTAAGGCAGGAACTCTTTGGCCTTGCTGCTGAGGCGGTGGTTGTTGACCTCCCTGGATGACAGGTGCCATGATGCCCTCTTCAGGCGGCGCTGGAGTGATCACTGGGGCTTGTGTTTTCTTTTTTTCCTTTCTTGTCAGCTTTTCCAGCTACATCTGTGTCAGTTTTCTTTGAATGTCTCTCGCTTGCTCTGTCAGTTTCTGTTCGTCCTTCCTGTATTTCTCCACTGCGTGGATAACATGGTCGCAGACCTCTTTTTATGACTTTGACGTTAGTCCCACCACATCTTCTAGTCTGCTTCTGACAGGCGTTGGCATTGCTTCCATCAATGATGTCCTGAACAGTGTTGTCATCAGTGGATCCCCCTCTGGATCTTTTTCTGTTTCTTGTCGCCACCTCTTGAGAGTGGTACTCCAGGTAACCTGCCGGGTTTTCTTTATCACCCAATGGCTCCCCTCTCAGTGCTTTAGGGTCTATTTGGGCTGGATACTCTATTCTCAGAATGTGCCATAGTCCTGGCCTATAATTGTCAAAGGCCACTCCATCCAGTGTCGTTCTCCGCACCGCCGGTATGAGGCCATCCGCCTGCAACAAGTTCTCCATTTTGGCCACTCCCACCACCCTGGCCAGCAATGCCTTCAAGTCTCCCACCGCCAGTAGCTTCCCCATTGTTTGTTCTTCAAATGTTCTAATCCATTTTCCTGCTCCTTCGTGCAGGTTAGGCAGTCTAGTCACCAGACCTTCCAGGTCTTGCATTCCCCAGGGCACATAGTGAACCTGTGTCCCTTTTACCAAAATGGGATATTGATCTCCATATTTTTCTGGCTTTTTTATTGTCCCTCTGTTTCTTAAATTTGATTTTTCCAGATGGGGTTGCCGTGTCTTACCTAATTCTGCTACTATAGGTTTGCCTCCCGTGGCTCCTTGCTCTGATAGTCGTACCTCTGTCTCACTCTGTTCTTGATCAGAGTCAGCATACTGTCTAAGTTCTTCACCTTCCTCATCACTTGTATTCTCCCCATTTTTTGCCCATCATACTCTTGTTCATCTATCCCATAATTTTCCAGTTCCGTTAACATGCCCCTCAGCCCTCCATAACAGTCTATATATATGTGATTTTTCTCCTCTTTTTGGTGTGGAAACCTGTTGCTTTCCTTTTTCTACTTCTATCTCTACATTCCCTATTATTGAGACTAGACCTGTGACCTGAGAATACTGCCCCCCTTCGGTGTATGGTGGTGGTGTAGTTAAGCCAGCCTTTTTCGGTTCACTCTCCCTCTCCATTATTATCCTTCTAGCTTTGGCTATGCTGTCCCTCCAACTCTTTCCTTCCTCCCCTTTCTCTCCTGTTTTATAGTTCTTTATTAGGGTATCCATTTCCTCACACACTGTTACATCAAACATTCCCTCCTTTGGCCATTTTGTTGCTAGTTTCCTGGTTCTTTTTCCCATTTATCACTATTTTCTGGGAACCTTCTCTTCATGATTGCTACTGCTGTTCTTGCCATCCCTACTCCTTGTATTGTTGGCCTTTTGTGTTGCTAATCTTTGGTTCAGTGTTTATATTAGGATGCAAGGTAAATTATTTCTGTTAGCTTTCTCAGCTAAAAACTTTTATATTCCTCAGTTAATGGTATTCTTCTTCCTAATATCTCTTTATCCCTTGCCTTTCTTTTAATATTCTTCTTATCCTTGTATCATTACTGGATCAATGACATATGTAAAACTGTTTCGCATTAGATTGTGCATTTTTCTGATAATGTTGTGATTGTAGCCTATTGCATTAATTTAGTTTAAAATACAAACTTGTTGTTTAACAAATCTAGAACCTACATAAAGTTTGTGCTATCCCATCAACATAATAGTTAAAACTACCTACACTCCACTGGTCCACGTAACGAAAACAAATGATAGTTTTTTTGAATTCATTAACTATTTGCATACGTCACTGGTGTTACGCAAACTATAGAATAAAGTAATAACAATTAGAATTTGTCAAATAAATGTTTTCCATTAACTATTCAAATGTCTCTTACAGCTCGATTCGTACTCGCTGGACTGTCTCTCTTTTACCCGAGAACTAGAACATGGCATTAGTAAAGTCTATTCACAAACCACCAATAACTAATAGTATATTTGCATTCATATTATTAAAATACATTACTTTCCTTTCAGTCTACCCAAACAATTCAAAGTTGAAATTCTAACTTCCCTATTAAATTACTTTCCTCTGTTATCAATTCAAATCATGGCCACTCCATTGTAATTAGCAGTCCGCTAATACATTTATGTAACTATCCTTTCTGATAAGGCTCTAATTAATAAAACCAATACTTGCTATATTTGACATGCATACATTCAATTCATATCCATATTAAATTCAATATTCCAAATTACAACCCTATTCACAGTAATTTAAACTCCCAAATCTTTAGGCAACACAAAAAATTACTCTCGAAATCGTCCCACTATTCCTGATGCATAAGTGAGTCTTTCAATTTGAAAGACGCAGGCTGCTAAATTGTCCAGTCTTGTATCACAAAATAAAATACTGACTGTTCTATCAATACAAGCAACCCATAACCATAGTCTAACTACAATCAGAATTTTAGTCAGTAATGCAGAATCTATGCTTTATTGAAATGAAAAGTAAATCCTCCTTTATTCCAATTATAATGGTCTGTAGTTATACCATCTGGCCCATAACACAATTATCAGATAATAGCTTTACAGGACAAAGATCCCACAAGCTCGAAGGGAATGACTTAGCAGTCACCGAGTCAAATCTACATGAATCGACTTGGAAACAGATTTAACGAGTTTGATCAAATTAATTATGTTTTTTACCCTACAATATACTAAACTTCCTTTACTATATCACCTATGCTCTGAAATGATAGATAGTTATTATAATGCTTAATCTTATTTCTATCACATTATCTCCCATCCCCACGTACGTCTACGTTTTGGGTGCGCAAGTCAGCACTTATACATTATTCCACTTTTATCCAATCTCTAGTAATCAATTACACACACATAACATTGATCATATTTTAATATATTCATATCAACCAAACCATTAATATTTCTAATGATTCTTTATTGCCACTGTGGTGTCAAGACAACGATGATGATATGCTGTGTAGACAAGGAATCCGCTGACACTGTCCTTGATTATAATGGTTTATTACATCAAAGATTACAGTATCAATTTACAGACTCCTGCAGAAATCCGGAGAACAACTGACCCAATCTCTAATATGTTATTCTCCCCGTCCTTTGTTCAAAACATGGTATTTATATCCTATGTAACATAATATGGCGTGATTTTAATAGACCAATCCCTGGCCTCTACATAGCAGACTCTCCTCTGTTTTAGGGGGCCCCTATAGTAATGTTTTCAAGATGTTTTCGCAAGCAGAGCCAAGTTCCTCTAACACACCATTTGCAAACGTCAGCAAAATCATAGACTTTCAGACACTACATATTTCCCCCCTTCGAGACTAATTAAGTCTCGAAAACAAAAATAATAGGATTATGACAAATAACAATTTTTGTTCTTGAGTAACTTTAGCAATAAACCAAAATTTATGGAGAGTAAACATATTTTTATATAGACACATTTTTGTATGGAGTGTGAACAAATTGTTATGGAGTGTAAATAAATTGTTATGGAGTGTAAAGAAATTGTTATGAAGTTTAAGAGCGAAGAACCTGTCTGGCAGCTTTCATTCCAAATATCCATCAATCAATCAAGACAGGAAAATTCTCTCACGGCCCCTCTGCCCCAGGCGACCACCTAAGTACTCCAGATCAATTTATAAATCTTTATCAATGCATTTTAAGCTATGATGCAATTGAATACACATGAAAACCTCAGAAAACAAAATACAATCAAACATTTCCACATTCAGGCTGGTTGACCCATTGGACCCTCCTGTGGATTCTCTCTGTCCCTGCCTAGACCCAATATCCCTAAGCTTCAACGAAATAAACAAAAACATCTGAGGTCCCCACATGCATCCAACAACAGAAAACATCATTCTTCAAAAATTAATACAGAAAGAATATAACACTGGAATGTAGTCCACTACACTGCACCTCCTCCACAGTGTCGACTTTCAATGCAACGTCGATGATGGAATCTTAACTTTTTCCACACCGTCCTTGTTCTGCTTCCTCCAATCCATTCATATTGTCCATGTTTGAGTATTTGAATCCCACTCTACACATCCCCATATACTTCTGGAAGAAAAGAAAAGACCAACCAGTATCTTTTTCAAAGCAACACATGAAAATTAAAACATCAATATCAAAATAATATAAAATGATATATAAATGATTTATAAAAATGAATCACATTCCATTTCCCCCCTTTGATTCATAAGAAAACACTAAATATCACAATAATATGCAAAGAAATGTAAAAATCAACACACAATCAGATATTCAAAAATGGATATATATTCATCAATACTCCATCCAATCTCACTTGTTCATCTCAATTTAGATCAGTAACAGTTAACATCGGCATCTGAGTGTTGTCTCCAGGCATCACAACTCCAACCCATCTCAATATTATAGCCTTCGCAAAAGTCAATAACAAAGTACAAAAGCAAAACATCACACACAGTGCTACAAGAGCTGCTACTAAAATCTGAACTATCACTGCTCCCACTGGGCCTAACTGATCTTGCAACCAAGCCTTCGCTGACCATCCAGCTCCTTCAGATCGACCAAATGCATCCCTTATACTCTTCAATGCATCTATAACACTAGTGATATTATCGGAACTATCGGGGATCAAAGTATAACAATCATCCCCCGTCAAGTTCATAGCCAAACATAATCCACCTTGTTTGGCTAAAATATAGTCAAGAGCCATGTCATGTTTCAACAGCGTCAGTCTGTGACTTCTTTGAGTATTTGACAAAAGTTTAAACTCTCGTATCGTTTCATTTGCAAAACCCTGCAAAGTATGGGTAATATTATCAATGTGATCTGCCAAAAATGTTACACCATACCAAGTCCCCACTTCTCTCCTAGACTTATCCTCCAATGGTAGGATTCCAAATTATGAAATTTCGCCATTTCCCTTTTCACTCTATTTCCAGACCTAGAATCAGATTTAGCAGTGTCCGGTGCCTCCCCCTGGTATAAACCTCATATGGAAGCTTCCACGTCAACATGTAACAACATCCTGTCCATCCATAGGGTAAGAATATATAGGGTTTATCACCACAAACCCACCAAATATCTCGAAAATTCCCTATAGTCACATTGCCAGGCAAAAGCTGATCTTTCACCATCAAAGTCCTGCTCTTCTTACTAAATGGAACATAAAAAGTTACTTTATATGTCTCATCACTAACCTTACGTTCATGCTTACCCAAAGTCATCATATAATCATCACAATCTGATACTCCCATAAACATACCCGGTCCATCATATGTTTTATTTGAACAAAAACAGCTTTTAGCCCTTAAGGGTTTCACCTCCAATGCTTCAGGAATCGCTGTTAACTGATTTTCCTTCCGATCTAACAAATTCACATAGGGTAATTCATTTAACCAAGAACAATTAAACCTAGGCCTAAACAAATGCTTCGACAACGACATCATTATATCTGTTAATGATTGTTGCTGATACAACAGCCATGATAAAGCATAAGATTGACACGCAGTTGATAGAGGTTGATCCACCGTCTCTAAGATTGAACCCCATGTGCCTGGTGCCGGAATTCTCAACAGACATGGACCCTCAAGATTCCTCACTGATCTTACAGAATGAGTTAACTGCTGGAACCATAGATTCCTACCTGCCCATCCATCTTTAATTTGCAAAACAGAAGAATCAAATCCATATGCCTTCCATTTAGTTTCTCTCTTCCCTAACGAGCGGTATTGATCAGATATATCTTCTGGTGTTCCATCAAAATTAAAGAACTCATCCTGTACCTCCGGGATAGAATTCTGCACTATTTCAGATTAATCTACATCATTCTCTGCTACCATCTGCTCTCCTATTTCAACACTATCCTTACTACCATTTACAGCACTCTCCATCTCTATCATAGACTTCTGAGTCACATTTACTACATCCTTTAGTTTCAGAAAAGTTGTTGTTGGTGTCTGTGTCACATTTCCGAAATGTGTTCTCGCCGTTGTAACATTCATCTCTTTCAAAGTTACTGTTAAAATAGTGGCTTTAGTTGATGTATTAACACTCTTAATTATTTCCAGGGGCAAAGTGACAGATGTCCTCTGTGTATTATTTACTGTTGGAGTGGCTACTGTAATATACCGCACCTGAACTCCTTTGGTGACTGTTGAAACTTCAACAGACTTTAAATCTTTCATCATAAGCATCACCTTACGAGTTACATAGCCTTCTAACCAGTAATTCTTAACCGGAACAAATTTAAACGCTGGCTCTAAATAAGTACACGTATATTATCCCTGATCTTCCCATGTAATATTACGCAAAATAAGTGAGCAATCACTCATAACCCTCTTCCACTTCATATCGTTGTACAAAATATACTTCCTTTGACTAGGTGGCAAAGCTTCTACTTCTGGTCCTGATAACAACACTTCTTCTCCATAATTATCTCTCCACGTGGGAGGAATGTCACCACCCCCACTCCGTCTCTCACATCTACAAGGAAGATGAGCTGTACCACCCATCCTAACCCTAATGACAGTCTTTTCTTCTAAAATTGGTGTTGGAGCGATTTTCTGAGGCGTCATTGTAATCAAATGTGATAGATTTATAACTTTAATAACTGTCAATGTTGAAAGAGTTGAATTGCTTCTCACTGTTGTTGTATTAGGCTGAAGTGTTGATGTCATTGTTGTTGATTCATCTATTATCCCTACAGCTTGGAGCTCTTTACTTGTATTTTCATCTATCACCACTAGTGTCACTACATCAACCCTCAGTCCCGACTCTAATCCCTCACTTTCATTTATAATCACCTTGATCCTCCTGCTGGGAATTGTACACATAGAGACTGCAATCATCCTCAATCTTCTGTCTTCTCTTATCATTCAGCAACGCATACTTTCTCAATGCAACTGCTCCTAACAGATCTAAACTCCTGCCATAGCTATCTTCCCACTGAACTCAAAATTTCCCTTCACCACTGTTCTCTCTCGTGCGCTGACATGGGAGCTGAGCTGACTTTCCTAGAGTTACTTCAACCCTAGTTTTCATAACGTTTTGGTCTGACTTTTCTCCTAACTGGTCTGGGCCTACTTTGTCTAACCGAATCACCAGCTTCTCCTGTAACAGAGTTGCCCTTGGTGATCTCCGCAGTTTCACATTCCACTGAAATATTCCCTGTTGTTTCTGGGACGTATTGAAAATCAATGTCCCCAAATCTCCTTTCCTTTCCATCCATTGCAGAGTCATCTCTGGCATCATCAGAAGTGTACACATTATCATCAACGTTGTCCACAACATGGACAATCTCTCCTTCTGGGTTTTGACTCTGGATATTGTCATGCATCTCTCCTTCTTCCTGTTCTTCCCTATCTTCATCCTGCTCTCTTGAGCCTTCAACATCCTGTCTCTCTGCGCGTGGTACCTCTTCTCCAGGCACTTTAACACAATGTGACAAATGGTACCACGTTGGAGACCCTTTAACCTGGACAGCTGTTCCAGTACTACGAACAACTTCAAATAGTCCTTCACAACGTTCGTTATACCACTTCCTTCTAAATACCTTCACGAACACCTTGTCCCCAGGTTGCACTGTACTCCTTTTTTGCTCATCAAGCTTCTCCTGCACCTCTTCTTTGCCTGTCAGAAACATATGTGGACAACTTTTTATGAAAATTGGCCATATATGTAACGTACACTCTCATTTCATCTTCCAAAAGAGCCAAGCTTGGACCCTTTCCGCTTGTTCACAAACAAGGCGTAGGCATCCTTCTTCCTGTGACCAGTTCATGGGGTGTCATACGTAGATCACGCAACTCACTTGAGCGACACACCATTAATGCTAAAGGAAGCGCCGCTATCCAGTTTAGACCTGTATGCTGGCAAATTTTGACAATGCAATTTTTCAAGACACCGTTCATTTTTTCACAAATCCCTTGACTTTGTGGGTGATAAACTGCTCCAAGACGTTGCTTAATTCCCAATTTTTGCAACATCAATTTCACTGATTTATCCACAAATTCCTTCCCATTATCTGAGGATATTTGATCGGGAAGTCCCCACCTGCTTATGACTTCTTTACACAAGGACTTGGCAACCGATTGAGCGTTTTTTCACTTGGTTGGACAGGCCTCCGGCCATCATGAAAATCTACAACCACCAACATGTATCTTTTCCCATCAACTGGTTTTATCATATCAACAAAGTCTATAACCAACTCACGCATATGACCTCTCGGTGTAGGAATGTGACCAGGAAGAACAGTTACACCCCTGCGAACATTATTTTTCAGACAGATTGTGCACCTGCCTATGACATAGTCAACCTGTTCAAGCAAATATGATTCCCAAAAACCATACTCCTTTGTGATCTTTCTCCTAACCTCCTCCCTTGCAACATTAGCTAACCCATGTGCTTCCTGAATCATCCGACCTAATAGGTCTAGAGGCGCTACTATCAACCCCTCATGGTTTCTCCAAAGACAACAAAGGATTGTTACTCTGAGGATTTTTTATTGTCTTCAAAACACCTGCTTTCGAAAGTCCTTCAATTTGTGGTTCGATCCCTTGGATTGCTTCATCTTTCAATGGATACTGATTCTTCCAAGGAGGTCTGGCTCCTGGTCGAAGTTCAACTTTCACCGGTTGGGCTGATTTCACAAGTCCAATATCGGTACTGTGTTGAGACCACAAACATTCTGGAACTTGTTGCAACATCTCCTCTTTCATAGGGTCTGAATCCATCTTCACACTGCAAATACAGTGGGGAAAAAAAGTATTTAGTCAGCCACCAATTGTGCAAGTTCTCCCACTTAAAAAGATGAGAGAGGCCTGTAATTTTCATCATAGGTACACGTCAACTATGACAGACAAAATGAGAAAACAAAATCCAGAAAATCACATTGTAGGATTTTTAATGAATTTATTTGCAAATTATGGTGGAAAATAAGTATTTGGTCAATAACAAAAGTTTCTCAATACTTTGTTATATACCCTTTGTTGGCAATGACACAGGTCAAACGTTTTCTGTAAGTCTTCACAAGGTTTTCACACACTGTTGCTGGTATTTTGGCCCATTCCTCCATGCAGATCTCCTCTAGAGCAGTGATGTTTTGGGGCTGTCGCTGGGCAACACGGACTTTCAACCCCTCCAAAGATTTTCTATGGGGTTGAGATCTGGAGACTGGCTAGGCCACTCCAGGACCTTGAAATGCTTCTTACGAAGCCACTCCTTCGTTGCCCGGGCGGTGTGTTTGGGATCATTGTCATGCTGAAAGACCCAGCCACGTTTCATCTTGCCCTTGCTGATGGAAGGAGGTTTTCACTCAAAATCTCACGATACATGGCCCCATTCATTCTTTCCTTTACACAGATCAGTCGTCCTGGTCCCTTTGCAGAAAAACAGCCCCAAAGCATGACGTTTCCACCCCCATGCTTCACATTAGGTATGGTGTTCTTTGGATGCAACTCAGCATTCTTTGTCCTCCAAACACGACGAGTTGAGTTTTTACCAAAAAGTTATATTTTGGTTTCATCTGACCATATGACATTCTCCCAATCCTCTTCTGGATCATCCAAATGCACTCTAGTAAACTTCAGACGGGCCTGGACATGTACTGGCTTAAGCAGGGGGACACGTCTGGCACTGCAGGATTTGAGTCCCTGGCGGCGTAGTGTGTTACTGATGGTAGGCTTTGTTACTTTGGTCCCAGCTCTCTGCAGGTCATTCACTAGGTCCCCCCGTGTGGTTCTGGGATTTTTGCTCACCGTTCTTGTGACCATTTTGACCCCACGGGGTGAGATCTTGCGTGGAGCCCCAGATCGAGGGAGATTATCAGTGGTCTTGTATGTCTTCCATTTCCTAATAATTGCTCCCATAGTTGATTTCTTCAAACCAAGCTGCTTACCTATGACAGATTCAGTCTTCCCAGCCTGGTGCAGGTCTACAATTTTGTTTCAGGTGTCCTTTGACAGCTATTTGGTCTTGGCCATAGTGGAGTTTGGAGTGTGACTGTTTGAGGTTGTGGACAGGTGTCTTTTATACTAATAACAAGTTCAAACAGGTGCCATTAATACAGGTAACGAGTGGAGGACAGAGGAGCCTCTTAAAGAAGAAGTTACAGGTCTGTGAGAGCCAGAAATCTTGCTTGTTTGTAGGTGACCAAATTCTTATTTTCCACCATAATTTGCAAATAAATTCATTAAAAATCCTACAATGTGATTTTCTGGAGAAAAAAAATCTCAATTTGTCTGTCATAGTTGACGTGTACCTATGATGAAGATTACAGGCCTCTCTCATCTTTTTAAGTGGGAGGACTTGCACAATTGGTGGCTGACTAAATACTTTTTTTCCCCACTGTAGATTCATGTGTCATCCGAACAGCTTGTGGCTCTCCTTGTCCTTGAGCCGAAATCATGATTTTGAGAAATCGCTGATCTTCACTCCTCCAAATCGCCAAATTCTCTTTCATCGGTACGAAAACAGCTTTCTCTGCTGCTGTCATCATTTCTCCTATATGCTTCTGCTCATAGCCTTCAGAAACCAACAAGGTCACATGTGGCACACTCTTCTCAATCTCAAATTCTTTATCCAGATAATCGTCTGTGTTTATCTTCATAGCTGCTCCTTGTGGTCCTAAAATTATGCAACATGAGCTGAGTTGAACTTGCTTTGGTTGATGACTCAACCATTCCTCTGAGTTCGATTGGGCAGCATTCTTGAAATACTTGAGCGTACAATGAAATGGATATTCCGGAAGCCTCGCATCTGACATGTTTGCCACAATGAATTTCTCCCATATCTTAGCCTGCTTCAAAAAATCTTCACTGAGATTTCCAATCCAGAATACCGAAGAAGAATCCATCTCTGTCGTCATCAACAATTGGTAAACCTTTTCCTTTGGCACTTCTACCAGACAGCCGTCTGGTGTACATTTTATTGTACAGTTCAATTTACACAATGCATCTCTTCCCAACAATGCGATAGGTGTATGTTCCGATACCAGTATGGGTATTGTAATTTTCTGATTTTCATAGCAGAGCTCAATTGGTTCCGTAAGAGGAATCAGCTGTTTCACTCCCTCAAATCCGATTGTCCTGATTAGTTGATTGGACATAGGGAGATGTGTAGCATCTTTAGGCCGAACACAGGTAAAAGCAGCTCCGCTATCCGCCATCACTTCCAATGGTCGTTTGTTTACTTTCACCTCAATTGTTGGATCTTTTTCCGATCCTGATGCTACCAGCTGACACCCCCCTTTCGGATCTTCTGGGCACCTCTAGAATCCTTGCTCCGGGCCCCTATAAGGGTTCACCGGTCCTCCAGATGATCTTGACTGGCCCCTGTATCTTCCTCTGAAATTCCCTCTGGTCTTTCCTCCTGGCCCATTACACTCACGGGCAAAGTGACCAACCTGTCCACAATTATAACACACTTCTGAAGATTGCTGGAAGTATGGCTTAAATCTTCCTCCTCTTCCTCTTCCTAAGCCTTCTCGTCCTCTTC
The DNA here is from genome assembly GCF_020615455.1 of Coregonus clupeaformis. NCBI lineage: Eukaryota > Metazoa > Chordata > Actinopteri > Salmoniformes > Salmonidae > Coregonus > Coregonus clupeaformis. The sequence continues at coordinate 528,827 of NW_025533640.1, forward strand.
CTCTCCAATTCTGTGTCTGTCCAGAAACTGGCTGTGGATATGAAACAACTGGTCCCACTAGTGGTGGCTGGTACAATTGCGGTTGGACCTGGTTCAGTTGAAGCTGTAGCAGTGATTGTTGATTTGGTGAACACTGATTCTGCATAACCAAAGCCTGTTTCTTCTCCGTCTTATTCTCCACCAGTTGTATTTGATTGAGTTTTCTGAGAGTTTCTTGGTCCTGTTCTTTCTGGTTGTGTTCCTTTTTCCGGTACAGATCCACTTGATGGGCTATATGATCTGTATAGACACCTTTTGTCATGCTTCCAAGTCCAACCACCTCTGCCAGTTTGCTCCTTACTGGTGAGGGCAGTCCCATCTGTAGTTTAGCTCACAAAACTGACTGCTCTATTTGACTCACATCTGGATCATTTCCGGTAATATTTCTCCACACTTGATGAACTCTTGACATATAGGCTCTCGGATTTTCTTGTTGTCCTAGTGGGTCAATTAGAATGTTGTCAGGATGCACATTTGTTGGAAACATATCTTTCAGTGCTCTCCACAGCCGATTTCTACTTGCAGCTAACAATTCCGGATCATTGACCGCAGTCCCCACATATCGATGAAGTCCAGCTCTCTGAAAAATGTCTTCCATACCTGGAATCCCAAGGAGATTAGCCAAACGTCTCTTAATGTCTCCTATGGCAGACTGTGTTCCCACCGTAATTTCTTCCAACTTAGAAATCCAAGGATATGCTCCATCTTGAAGAGTAGGCAGCTTCTCAAGTATATCTGACATATCGGTAATCTGCAAAGGCTTATACTCCAGGTTCTGTCCTCGAATTATCACTGGCATCATCTTCGTACTTGTGCTCCCTTTTCTTGGCCTACATTTTTGAGAATCTTTTTTCAGCAGTTTCTCCTTCTGTATCTTCAGCTTCTTGAGATGTTCTTCCAGTTCTCTTACTTCTTCTAAATTAATCGCCTTATCCAAGCATGATATGCATAGGTCTATATCTCTTTCTATTTCTTCTGTGCTAGTCATTGTAGAATAAAATCCTCTTGAACATGAAGCACCTTTAATCTCCAAATCTTTATCGCTGTCTTCATCTTGACTTTCATCAGAGCTCGGATCTCTTGTATCCTTCTCCTTCCAACTTCCATCACCCCTTCTTTCCGCTCTGGCCAACCTCTGTCTGATCACAGGGTCATATCCACCCATGATCTCTTCTGAATCACTCTGATCATCATCATCATCATCTTCAAGTTCCACCCTCCTGAACCTCACTCCACCCTTAGTTTACAGACATCTCATTTTCTTCTTACTTTTGGAGTTTGGATTCATCTTTATGGTCGTTTCTGCTTGTCCTCTCTCTATTATTCGTTCATCTTAATCTCTGATGCAATAATCACCCTCCTGAATGATCACTGGAAGCTGAGGATGGACGTCCTTAAACTCTACTTCTTCCTCGTAAGGTGGGGGTCTTTTTGCTGAATCCGTATGTGAGAAAGGTGTATTGACTGTTACCTTCGCCTCTTTTGCCATTTTCTCTATACCTCTGTCTCTTTTATCTTTTGTATTTTTTATCAGTTTTTGTCCCTCATTTTCAAACAACTTAAGAACACCCAGCTCTCTTTGTCTCTTTTCTTTACGTTGTTTCCCCTTTTTCCCCTTCTTTTGATCTGCCTTACAAATTGACACAAGCACTTTCATTATCTTGATGACGTCTGGGTTAAGAGTCCCTTCCACTGGCCATGGTTGTTCAATGTCAGGCCAACGTTTATTCCATTTTCCAGATAACCTTGCAATACCATTAACTAGAGGATTACTATTTTGTACTACATCAACAGGAGTAATTACTTTCGTTGTTTTGATGTCCTTTTTCCCCATTGTAACAACTCTTTTATATTCGTTTATTGTGAATTATTTTATTATTATTATTATTTTAAACCAATTAATTTGTAAACCAAAAAATACTTTACTTGTTTCCCTCCTTTTTTTTATTATAATAAATTAAACAAGTAATACATTAATCAACCAATTAATTAATTAATTAATTAATCAATGTATTCATCAATTTATGTAACTATTTATTTTTATTTTATTTTATTTAACCAAATTATTGATTAGTGGCAATCTTACCACATCCGATCAGGAAAAGTAAAGGAAACTAGTCAACTTCAGAGCAATCCAAAAAAGAAAGACCTGTAATCCAGCAACACTACAGCACTCACAAACCAATTGCTTAATAATCACCCAATTACCTTAATTTTACAGAATAATGTCAGTGCTGGATTTCCAACACAACTCTAATCAAACCAACCCATGCACAAAAAACAGCAATGTACAATTCTTAATTACATCAATTGATCAGTCTGTTGCCAAGTCCCTGTCAAATTGTCACAACATGAAATATGCTAGGCACACACAATATCCTGTATGGGAAAGTAAGTTTGTGAACAGAACAGTACTGGCATTGATTGGACTGGATCCGGGGCAGCACACACTGTTGCGTGACGCACTGGTCAGCACCTCCTCTCTCTCTCTTTGTCTCCTCCTTCTCATCTCTCACATGACAGGAGAACAAAGGAAACAGACAAAAATTTAGTATTTTATGCATACCTATGTTCACATTCGCGCTAAGAAGTAAGCAAACAGCTTAACTCAGGAATATTATAAATAGCGCAATAACATTTTATTTTATTTATTTATTTAATTATTTATATTTTTAATCCATCAACATATCTCTCATTTATAAATGCAATAGATCTCAATCAAATAGTTTCATAGTTAAGCAACAGCCACTTATTAAACAGAATACTTTATCCGTGTGTATTCAAAGTCTCCCCCTTTTCACATCCCTGCAGCACTAAGTCTGCGTGTCACAGCAGCTCAGTGCAGGCAGGGGAGTGGCATATTTGCTCTGCGTAACTCTAAACTCATAAAATCCCACGCATGCGCAGCTCATTCACTAGTGCGATTTCAAAGCGAGAGGAGCTCTCCCAAGCAGCTCTCTCCAAGCTAAACAACAGAAAGCAGACAGACCAGTTGTCCCTCCGTTATTTCCAACACAGACAAACAGTAACACTTAACAAAACTCCCAAACCAACACAGACAAACAGTAACACTTAACAAAACTCACAAACCAACACAGAACATAGAACACAAATCCTACTTCGAAGTTTCTTATCTTCACTTATTCTAATCTGCAGATTTATAGTTATTTTCTTATCCATTACAAATAATCGTCCTCCCAGGGGCTCATAGTTTTTTAACAATTTGTAAACGTTCTCTCTAATGGAGACTCATATAAGGTTTTAACCATAACGTCCTCCCAGGGGCTCATATATAGTTAACAAGTATTAAACGTTCTCTTCTATAGAATCAAAGGTCCTCCCGGTGGCTCATATATCGTTAACAATTATTAAACGTTCTCTTCTATACAATCAAAGGTCCTCCCGGTGGCTAATATATAGTTAACAAGTATTAACGTTCTCTCTAATGGAGACTCATAAGGTTTTAACCTTAACTAACATATTTCCTTACAAAAAAAACTAAAACCCCTGTTGTCATAGCCTTAGTCGACACACAGCAGAGACCTCCCCTTTTACACACACACACGCATAGGCTGTCTTCCTCTCACACACACACAATTCAAGAGGAATGCATCCGTTCATACAATACACTAAGCATGCTACCATCACTCCTTATTTCTCATTGTTCCTTCCTAAATTTCTGCTACCTCGAGTTGCAGATATTCAATGAGAGGTTACTTCGAACATATACCTCGTCAACTCTATGTTGAGAGGTAACGTACAATTAAATGTATATTCCACAAACTCCAGTTCCCAGAACTGACCTTAAAAATCAACCTAGTGAGTTTTCAGGATTTTCGGCCCATCCTAATGATCGCCTCGTTTGAGGGCTTCCTTAAATCAGCGACGTCCTAATAGTATACTTTTTCCTTATTTCCTGGCCTTATTCCTTCATGCTATTCCTGGACACTCCTTTTAATTTTATTCAAGCCAAATATCCGTGTGTCCAGTGTTAACAATTCCTATAGACACTCCCCCCTGTTTGCCCCCAACGCAAACAAATTTAGAAATTTAGAACGGATTCTCATCACACAGCAAATATGAGCAAGGTGCACACACAAGTTCTTAAACGGTACATCTCCTCAACGCACACACACAGCACACGAACCGACCAGCGGCCAAATTTGTGAGAAAGCTCACCTTATCTGCCGGCCTCTTGAGCGGGAGTCACTTCGTAGCCCATGAATGGAACGTTGAAGAGACGCAACACGTCCAAAAAATCCTTGTCGCCATTCTGTGGTGTCAAGACAACGATGCTGATATGCTGTGTAGACAAGGAATCCGCTGACACTGTCCTTGATTATAATGGTTTATTACATCAAAGATTACAGTATCAATTTACAGACTTTGCAGAAATCCAGAGAACAACTGACCCAATCTCTAATATGTTATTCTCCCCATCCTTTGTTCAAAACATGGTATTTATATCCTATGTAACATAATATGGCGTGATTTTAATAGACCAATCCCTGGCCTCTACATAGCAGACTCTCCTCTGTTTTAGGGGGCTCCTATAGTAATGTTTTCCAGATGTTTCCGCAAGCAGAGCCAAGTTCCTCTAACACACCATTTGCAAACGTCAGCAAAATCATAGACTTTCAGATACTACGCCACCAATCAGTTTATCATAATCTAGTCCCAGCGGAACAACAACTTTAACTACCTAGACCCTGCCCCTCAGTCATAGAATTCTCCCAGACTGGTCGCTATTCACTGATCTTACACTATTCTATGCCAGGCAGTGTTGTACACACCCCAAGATATCATTATGTAAAAAGCTCATTATCCAAACCTATATAACATTATCATACACACCTCTTTATCTCATCATTCAAACCTCAGAGTGCGACTCATTTTCCACATTTATACCATTCTCATATCACATTCACACAATGTTGTTCTCAAACACGCTTAATCACAATTTGTATAACCTACAGGAATATTGTATTCTACCAACGGGCCCCAATTTGGAATGTTAACCCTATCACAGTTATTATTTTACTGTGGACAAACCCTAAAAGATTGGCCGAAATACAATGTGTATACGTCATACACTCACACCCGTACACGTGACCTGTTCCTCCAACAGGATTTCTCATACCCCTCCTGATAAAGACACACACACCTTCTGATCCCCTCCTAGTAATGTGAATTTTCCACACTCAGTTGGTACAGTGAGGGAAAAAAGTTGTTGATCCCCTGCTGATTTTGTACGTTTGCCCACTGACAAAGACATGATCAGTCTATAATTTTAATGGTAGGTTTATTTGAACAGTGAGAGACAGAATAACAACAACAAAATCCAGAAGAATGCATGTAAAAAATGTTATAAATTTATTTGCATTTTTTAATGAGGGAACTAAGTATTTGACCCCTCTGCAAAACATGACTTAGTACTTGGTGGCAAAACCCTTGTTGGCGATCACAGAGGTCAGACGTTTCTTGTAGTTGGCCACCAGGTTTGCACACATCTCAGGAGGGATTTTGTTACACTCCTCTTTGCATATCTTCTCCAAGTCATTAAAGTTTAGAGGCTGACGTTTGGCAACTCGAACCTTCAGCTCCCTCCACAGATTTTCTATGGGATTAAGGTCTGGAGACTGGCTAGGCCACTCCAGGACCTTAATGTGCTTCTTCTTGAGCCACTCCTTTGTTGCCTTGGCCGTGTGTTTTGGGTCCTTGTCATGCTGGAATACCCATCCACGACCCATTTTCAATGCCCTGGCTGAGGGAAGGAGGTTCTCACCCAAGATTTGATGGTATATGGCCCCATCCATCGTCCCTTTGATGCGGTGAAGTTGTCCTGTCCCCTTAGCAGAAAAACACCCCCAAAGCATAACGTTTCCACCTCCATGTTTGACGGTGGAGATGGTGTTCTTGGGGTCATAGGCAGCATTCCTCCTCCTCCAAACACGGCGAGTTGAGTTGATGACAAAGAGCTCGATTTTGGTCTCATCTGACCACAACACTTTCACCCAGTTCTCCTCTGAATCATTCAGATGTTCAATGGCAAACTTCAGACGGGCTTGTATATGCGCTTTCTTGAGCAGGGGGACATTGCGGGCACTGCAGGATTTCAGTCCTTCACGGTGAAGTGTGTTACCAATTGTTTTCTTGGTGACTATGGTCCCAGCTGCATTGAGATCATTGACAAGATCCTCCCGTGTAGTTCTGGGCTGATTCCTCACCGTTGTCATGATCATTGCAACTCCACAAGGTGAGATCTTGCATGGAGCCCCAGGCCGAGGGAGATTGACAGTTCTTTTGTGTTTCTTCCATTTGCGAATAATCACACAAACTGTTGTCACCTTCTCACCAAGCTGCTTGGCGATGGTCTTGTAGCCATTCCAGCCTTGTGTAGGTCTACAATCTTGTCCCTGACATCCTTGGAGAGCTCTTTGGTCTTGGCCATGGTGGAGAGTTTGGAATCTGATTGATTTATTGCTTCTGTGGACAGGTGTCTTTTATACAGGTAACAAGCTGAGATTAGGAGCACTTCCTATAAGAATGTGCTCCTAATCTCAGCTCGTTACCTGTATAAAAGACACCTGGGAGCCAGAAATATTTCTGATTGAAAGGGGGTCAAATACTTATTTCCCTCATTAAAATGCAAATCAATTTATAAAATTTTTGACATGCGTTTTTCTGGATTTTGTTGTTGTTATTCTGTCTCTCACTGTTCAAATAAACCTACCATTAAAACTATAGACTGATCATGTCTTTGTCAGTGGGCAAACGTACAAAATCAGCAGGGGATCAAATTCTTTTTTCCCTCTCTGTAAATGAATATCCATATACCATTAATTCTCCAATTATTGCATCATCCCCACAGGATGATGTGTCACCTACTCTGGAGGAGCAAAACTACTTTTTAAACTTCTTGTCCAAAAGCCTGCATTTCTGCTAGCCAGCTCAAACATAAATTATTTACAGTTTAGCAGACACTCTTATCTAGAGCGATTTACAGTTAGTGAGTGCATACATTTTCAAAGTGTCCCCCCATGGGAAACAAACCCACAACCCATGTGTTGCAAGCGCCATGCTCTACCAACTGAGCTACAGCGGACAGCATTGCATGCATGCTTATTTCTCATTCCAACAAAAACTCAGTACTTTTCCTAAATGTAGTCCTTAATGCTGGAGAGACCCCTCTCGTACCTTACCCTCTGATTCAGCTTGATCGAATCACACAGTTCCTATGCTAGAAGTAAGAACGTTGCTTACCTGTATTTAACGGTAGCAACTGTATTTGTGTGAATCGTCCAAACTTTCTCAGATGGCGCAGCAATCAATTATCTCTTTCCAGTCCCATCCGGGGTCGCCAATAATGATGTGGAAAACGATCACTATACTTTATTTAAAATCAAAGTCTGGTTTCAGTCTCTGATAAGGTAAGACAACTATGGACTAGGTAAGCAATTAGCGAGCAATTCGACCCTAGGTCAGATCCCCATTTCACACATACACAAGCCCAGTGAAAGGAACCATTATTTAACTTTGTTTAGCACATAGTTCACTAAAATATCCCCCTCACCATTTGGAACAATTCTCTGTGTAGATTAACTTCTACTTTTTTTAGGGAAAAGGGATGTCAGAAGTGGGATTTAAACCCACGCCTCCTATTAGAGACCAGAACATCCCTAATTTGAGAAAGTTGTCTCACCTTCACTATGGCGCCTTAGACCACTTGGCCAACCTAACAACTGCATGAAGCACAAATTATTTTCTTTCTTTTTTACTTTTCTGTAACATAAAATCTGAACTGTACACATGCGGGACATTAGCTGTACACATGCGGGACATTAGCAACAAAAAATAGAATATGAAAAAATGCTAAAACCTAATAAATGATATAGTAAAATTATTTTTTTAAAGGAAATTGCATAAGAGAATTCAAATGTAGGCAATTGATGATATATCAAACTATTATTCAGGTTTCATGTGTTTTCTTTTCACAGTTGATGACATGTATCAAACTCTTAATAACTCTTATTTTGTTTTCATTTCACCATTTGAAGCAATTTTCTGTGTAGAATAACTTATACTTTCTTTAGGGAAAAGAAATGTCAGAAGTGGGATTTGAACCCACGCCTCCTTTTGGAGACCAGAATACCCCTATATGGAGGAAGGCTTCTCACCTTAAGTATGGTGCCTTAGACCACTCGGCCAACCTGAACACTGCATGAAGATCATATTATTGTCTTTTTTGAAAAACTTTTCTGTAACATAAAGTCTGAACTGTAGGTTGGAAACATGCGGGACTTTAGCAACAAAGAATTGAATGTGAAAAAATGCTAAAACCTAATAAATGATATAGTAAAACATATATTTTTAACTTCTTCATCACTAGGCACCTGGCTAAAGTGCCTGCCTCGAAAATGCATGCCCAAATTGAATAGAGTATATCTCCAAAACGACAAGGGCTATCAACATAATTCATGTGGGTATTACTGTGTCAGAGTACATGAAGCTAGAACACAGCATAAATTGGGAGGTTTTGATTTTGCCTGAAAGTAACTTCAGGGTTTATAGGGAATAATTTATTGGACTTATGCAGCTGCAGCCCCTATACACTATGGGACCATAGCCCGATATCTGATGAGTACTTATGTGAAGTTTGATGCCAATAAAGCAAAGTAAACCAAAGTTGTAGGGGTTTTAGTTTAAGTATGTTTAGGCGGATTACCAAATGGAGACATTTGGGTAGATTTGGGCACCATCAGTGCCATTTGAGTATTATCAGGTACCAGACAGCAAAAGGCATGTAATTTCACTAACATATCACTATATGTGTACATTTCATCAAAATACAACTGTTTTGATGTTGTTTCCCATGTTCTCCCAGACCTCTATACATGTTCCCATTAAAATAAACCATAGAGCTGAGCAGATTTATTAGAAACTATAAACAACAAATTTAAAAACAAAAATTACACACATCCCAAAACTATAAACAATGATATGGTGTCCTTCGGTGGGTTGTCACACAAAATATAGACCCTTTTTTCTCTTCTCTATTATGCCACCTATCTTCTTCTTCCTCTGCGCTGACTTTGAGAAAGCTTTTCCCATTCTTTTGGGTTGAGGGGACTCAGTGTCCGATTAAGACCGTGGCCGAGGGAGGGGAGCAGAAGTGCGTTGTCTAGACAAGCAGCCAGGCTGAGGAAGAGGAGGCTCTGCCTGAGGAAGGGGAAGCTGTGGCTGAGGAGGCAGATGCTCTGGCTGTGGCTCATCACCCCTATAATCATCTTCACTGTACAAACAAGACAAAAGAGAAAAGAAAATCATGACTAAAACACACTTGTATTCATTCATTGACAAATCTGACTCAAAACAGTCAGATATATAAAATAAATAGTTAGAACTATGAGAATGTTGACTAAAGTGATAATTCAGTGACAAGAAATAATACACATAGCATTCTATTGTAAGTAAACTTGCGCGTGGGCCTCTAAGCTAAGCTAGCGCTAACTTACGTTGAGCTTCTGTTACTCAAATAGATATTTTAGAATGTATGTTTTGTAGTCATACAATACATTTGTAATAGTTGTATTAGAAGTAATAAATAACTATGGGATTACATACTCTTCTGATGCTTGAGTAGGGCCCTGGACACGATAACCTTCGATCTCGTCGTTGGGGTCTGGTTCGTCCGGTCTAAGCAGGTCCTCATCGTCTGATTCAGAGTCAATGGGGATACATGGAGTCCAACTTTCATCTGTTACAATTAATAATGCCTCTGTAACTGTATATTTGTTACTAGAGCCTGCCATATTTGAATAAACTTTACGTTTTCCCTCCGAAATTCTAGTGTTGTTGTGCGCTCTGCGTAACTGTGCGTAATGCAGCAAGTCAACTAATATGAGACAATGAGGTGCGCACTTGGATATTTCAACAACCGTTTGGTCGATTTTGATATGTGACCCCTCTATCGAAAGCTCTGGATCAGTAGAATGAAATGAGAACAATGACAAATCACGGGGATTGCATCATATATCCAGAAGCTGGCGACAAAAAAGTGCCTGTTGTTTTTGAACCAAACTACTGACTTCATCTTCAAACACATTGTTGGCCATGTAAAACGATGGAAACTCATTGAAATCGACTCGGAATGAGAGAGAGACCCTAGAGTATCTTTTCAATTAGTTTTATTCGATCAGACACTACTTTTGGTGACAGAAACAACAAAGGTAAGAAGCAGTTTGTTGTTGTGATAAAAAAAATGGAAGTTTGTTATTGACGTTCTTTGATTAATAGTTTAGTGAGTGTTGGTCATAGAGGAACACGGCTATCACTGTTGGAATCTATGAGGTAGCAGCTTTTGAATGGTGTTTCGTTTGTGTAGATAGGTTGAGAAAAATACGTTATCTGTCTACGAATATACGGGCATGAACGGTTCCAAAATATAGTACTGGTTTTGCTATATGCTAATATATTTGCTTGGAGTCTGAATATTATTTCATTTGTGCAACAACAGTTTAGCTAGATTCAGAGTTGAGACGCTTCTCGTTCCAGTAGTGTATAATATTCAGGTATTTACACATGTTTAAAAACCGTACTATTTGAACCCATGCCTCCTATCGGAGACCAGAATACCCCTATCTCTAGGAAGGCTGCTCACCTTGAGTCTGGCGCCTTAGACCACTCGGCCATCCTGACAACTGTATGAGCATCTATTTATATTTTATTTTTTTACTTTTCTGTAACATGAAGTCTGAACTGTAGGTTGGATACAAGCGGGACTTTAGCAACAAAGAATAGAATAAGAAAAAATGCTAAAACTTAATAAATCATGTATTAAAAAGTATTTTTTTTAAAATGAAATTGCATAAGTGAATTCAAATTTAGGCAATTCGTGACATATCAAACTATTATTCCAGTTTCATATGTTTTCTTTTCACAGTTGATGACATGTATCAAACTCTTTATCACTGTTATGTTGTTTTCACTTCACGATTTGGAGCAATTCTCTGTGTAGAATAACTTCTACTTTTTTTAGGGAAAAGAAATGTCAGTAGTTGGATTTGAATGCACGCCTCCTATCGGAGACCAGAATACCACTTTATCTAGGAAGGCTGCTCACCTTGAGTCTGGAGCCTTATACCACTCAGCCATCCTGACAAATGTATGAACATCTATTTATTTTCATTTTTTTTACTTTTCTGTAACATGAGGTCTGAACTGTCGGTTGGATACAAGCGGTACTTTAGCAACAAAGAATTGAATATGAAAAAATGCTAAAACTCAATAAATCATATATTAAAAATATTTTTTAAAAAGGAAATTACAGGAGTGAATTTAAATGTAGGCAATTGCTGACATATCAAACTATTATTCCAGTTTCATGTGTTTTCTTTTCACAGTTGATGACATGTATCAAACTCTTAATTACTGTTATTTTGTTTTCACTTCACCATTTGGAGCAATTCTCTGTGTAGAATAACTTCTACTTTTTTTAGGGAAAAGCAATGTCAGACATGGGATTTGAACAAACGCCTCATTTCGGAGACCAGAATACCCATATATGTAGGAAGGCTGCTCACCTTGAGTCTGGCAACTTAGACCACTCGGCCATCCTGACAATTATATGCGCACTAATTTATTTTTAATTTTTTTACTTTTCTGTATCATGAAGTCTGAACTGTAGGTTGGATACCAGCGGGACATTAGCAACAAAGAATTAAATATGAATTATTATTTTTTACTTAATAAATCATATATGAAAAAGTATTTTTTTAAAGGAACTTGCATATGTGAATTCAAATGTAGGCAATTGATGACATATCAAACTATTATTCCAGTTTCATGTGTTTTGTTTTCACAGTTGATGACATGTATCAAACTCTTAATCACTGTTATTTTGTTTTCACTTCACCATTTGGAGCAATTCTCTGTGTAGAATAACTTCTACTTTTTTAGGGAAAAGCGTTGTCAGAAGTGGGATTTGAACCCACGCCTCCTATCGGAGACCAGAATGCTCATATATTTAGGAAGGCTGCTCACCTTGAGTCTGGCGCCTTAGACCACTCGGCCATCCTGACAACTTTAAGAGCATCTATTTATTTTTTATTTTTTTACTTTTCTGTAACATGAAGTCTGAACTGTAGGTTGGATACCAGCGGGACATTAGCAACAAAGAATTAAATATGAATTATTTTTTTTTTACTTAATAAATCATATATGAAAAAGTATTTTTTTTAAAGGAACTTGCATATGTGAATTCAAATGTAGGCAATTGATGACATATCAAACTATTATTCCAGTTTCATGTGTTTTGTTTTCACAGTTGATGACATGTATCAAACTCTTAATCACTGTTATTTTGTTTTCACTTCACCATTTGGAGCAATTCTCTGTGTAGAATAACTTCTACTTTTTTAGGGAAAAGCAATGTCAGAAGTGGGATTTGAACCCACGCCTCCTATCGGAGACCAGAATGCCCATATATTTAGGAAGGCTGCTCACCTTGAGTCTGGCGCCTTAGACCACTCGGCCATCCTGACAACTGTATGAGCAGCCATTTTTTTTTTTTTTTTTTACTTTTCTGTAACATGAAGTCTGAACTGTAGGTTGGATACAAGCGGGACTTTAGCAACAAAGAATTGAATATGAAAAAATGCTAAAACTTAATTAATCATATATTAAAATTTTTCTTTTTAAAGGAAATTGCATAAGTGTATTCAAATGTAGGCACTTGAAGACATATAAACTATTATTCCAGTTTCATGTGTTTTCTTTTCAGAGTTGATGACATGTATCAAACTCTTAATCACTGTTATTTTGTTTTCACTTCACCATTTGGAGCAATTCTCTGTGTAGAATAACTTCTACTTTTTTAGGGAAAAGCATTGTCAGAAGTGGGATTTGAACCCACGCCTCCTATCGGAGACCAGAATGCCCATATATTTAGGAAGGCTGCTCACCTTGAGTCTGGCGCCTTAGACCACTCGGCCATCCTGACAACTGTATGAGCATCCATTTATTTTTTATTTTTTTACTTTTCTGTAACATGAAGTCTGAGCTGTAGGTTGGATACAAGCGGGACTTTAGCAACAAAGAATAGAATAAGAAAAAATGCTAAAACATAATTAATCATATATTAAAATTTATTTTTTTAAAGGAAATTGCATAAGTGTATTCAAATGTAGGCAATTGATGACATATCAAACTATTATTCCAGTTTCATGTGTTTTCTTTTCACAGTTGATGACATGTATCAAACTCTTAATCACTGTTATTTTGTTTTCACTTCACCATTTGGAGCAATTCTCTGTGTAGAATAACTTCTACTTTTTCAGGGAAAAGTGTTGTCAGAAGTGGGATTTGAACCCACGCCTCCTATCGGAGACCAGAATGCTCATATATTTAGGAAGGCTGCTCACCTTGAGTCTGGCGCCTTAGACCACTCGGCCATCCTGACAACTTTAAGAGCATCTATTTATTTTTAATTTTTTTGCTTTTCTGTAACATGAAGTCTGAACTGTAGGTTGGATATTAGCGGGACATTAGCAACAAAGAATTAAATATGAATTTTTTTTTTTTACTTAATAAATCATATATGAAAAAGTATTTTTTTAAAGGAACTTGCATATGTGAATTCAAATGTAGGCAATTGATGACATATCAAACTATTATTCCAGTTTCATGTGTTTTGTTTTCACAGTTGATGACATGTATCAAACTCTTAATCACTGTTATTTTGTTTTCACTTCACCATTTGGAGCAATTCTCTGTGTAGAATAACTTCTACTTTTTTAGGGAAAAGAACTGTCAGATGTGGGATTTGAACCCACACCCCCTATCGGAGACTAGAATGCCCATATATTTAGGAAGGCTGCTCACCTTGAGTCTGGCGCCTTAGACCACTCGGCCATCCTGACAACTGTATGATCATCCATTTTATTTTATTTTTTTTACTTTTCTGTAACATGAAGTCTGAACTGTAAGTTGGATACAAGCGGGACTTTAGCAACTAAGAATAGAATATGTAAAAATGCTAAAACTTAATTAATCATATATTAAAAAGTAAAAAAAAAAAGGAAATTACGTAAGTGAATTCAAATGTAGGCAATTGATGACATATCAAACTATTATTCCAGTTTCATGTGTTTTCTTTTCACAGTTGATGACATGTATCAAACTCTTAATCACTGTTATTTTGTTTTCAATTCACCATTTGGAGCAATTCTCTGTGTAGAATAACTTCTACTTTTTTAGGGAAAAGAACTGTCAGATGTGGGATTTGAACCCACACCCCCTATCGGAGACTAGAATGCCCATATATTTAGGAAGGCTGCTCACCTTGAGTCTGGCGCCTTAGACCACTCGGCCATCCTGACAACTGTATGAGCATCCATTTATTTTTATTTTTTTTACTTTTCTGTAACATGAAGTCTGAACTGTAGGTTGGATAAGAGCGGGACATTAGCAACAAAGAATAGAATATGTAAAAATGCTAAAACTTAATTAATCATATATTAAAACGTTTTTTTAAAAAGGAAATTGCATAAGTGAATTCAAATGTAGGCAATTGATGACATATCAAACTATTATTCCAGTTTCATGTGTTTTCTTTTCACAGTTGATGACATGTATCAAACTCTTAATCACTGTTATTTTGTTTTCACTTCACCATTTGGAGCAATTCTCTGTGTAGATTAACTTCTACATTTTTTAGGGAAAAGTAATGTCAGAAGTGGGATTTGAACCCACGCCTCCTATCGGAGACCAGAATGCCCACTATATTTAGGAAGGCTGCTCACCTTGAGTCTGGCGCCTTAGACCACTCGGCCATCCTGACAACTGTATGAAATCCATTTATTTTTAATTTTTTTACTTTTCTGTAACATGAGGTCTGAACTGTAGGTTGGATACAAGCGGGACTTTAGCAACAAAGAATTGAATAAGAAAAAAATGCTAAAACTTAATAAATCATATATTAAAAAGTATTTTTTTTAAAGGAAATTGCATAAGTGAATTCAAATGTAGGCAATTGATGACATATCAAACTATTATTCCAGTTTCATGTGTTTTCTTTTCACAGTTGATGACATGTATCAAACTCTTAATCACTGTTATTTTGTTTTCACTTCACCATTTGGAGCAATTCTCTGTGTAGAATAACTTCTACTTTTTTTAGGGAAAAGCAATGTCAGAGTGGGATTTGAACCAACGCCTCATATCGGAGACCAGAATGCCCCATATATTTAGGAAGGCTGCTCACCTTGAGTCTGGCGCCTTAGACCACTCGGCCATCCTGACAACTGTATGAAATCCATTTATTTTTAATTTTTTTACTTTTCTGTAACATGAAGTCTGAACTGTAGGTTGGATACAAGCGGGACTTTAGCAACAAAGAATTGAATAAGAAAAAATGCTAAAACTTAATAAATCATATATTAAAAAGTATTTTTTTAAAGGAAATTGCATAAGTGAATTCAAATGTAGGCAATTGATGACATATCAAACTATTATTCCAGTTTCATGTGTTTTCTTTTCACAGTTGATGACATGTATCAAACTCTTAATCACTGTTATTTTGTTTTCAATTCACCATTTGGAGCAATTCTCTGTGTAGAATAACTTCTACTTTTTTAGGGAAAAGAACTGTCAGATGTGGGATTTGAACCCACGCCCCCTATCGGAGACTAGAATGCCCATATATTTAGGAAGGCTGCTCACCTTGAGTCTGGCGCCTTAGACCACTCGGCCATCCTGACAACTGTATGAGATCCATTTTATTTTATTTTTTTTACTTTTCTGTAACATGAAGTCTGAACTGTAGGTTGGATACAAGCGGGACTTTAGCAACTAAGAATAGAATATGTAAAAATGCTAAAACTTAATTAATCATATATTAAAAAGTTTAAAAAAAAAAGAAATTACGTAAGTGAATTCAAATGTAGGCAATTGATGACATATCAAACTATTATTCCAGTTTCATGTGTTTTGTTTTCACAGTTGATGACATGTATCAAACTCTTAATCACTGTTATTTTGTTTTCACTTCACCATTTGGAGCAATTCTCTGTGTAGAATAACTTCTACTTTTTTAGGGAAAAGCGTCGTCAGAAGTGGGATTTGAACCCACGCCTCCTATCGGAGACCAGAATGCTCATATATTTAGGAAGGCTGCTCACCTTGAGTCTGGCGCCTTAGACCACTCGGCCATCCTGACAACTTTAAGAGCATCTATTTATTTTTTATTTTTTTACTTTTCTGTAACATGAAGTCTGAACTGCAGGTTGGATACAAGCGGGACTTTAGCAACAAAGAATTGAATATGAAAAAATGCTAAAACATAATTAATCATATATTAAAATTTTTCTTTTTAAAGGAAATTGCATAAGTGTATTCAAATGTAGGCACTTGAAGACATATAAACTATTATTCCAGTTTCATGTGTTTTCTTTTCAGAGTTGATGACATGTATCAAACTCTTAATCACTGTTATTTTGTTTTCACTACACCATTTGGAGCAATTCTCTGTGTAGAATAACTTCTACTTTTTTAGGGAAAAGCATTGTCAGAAGTGGGATTTGAACCCACGCCTCCTATCAGAGACCAGAATGACCATATATTTAGTAAGGCTGCTCACCTTGAGTCTGGCGCCTTAGACCACTCGGCCATCCTGACAACTGTAAGAGCATCTATTTATTTTTTATTTTTTTACTTTTCTGTAACATGAAGTCTGAGCTGTAGGTTGGATACAAGCGGTACTTTAGCAACAAAGAATAGAATAAGAAAAAATGCTAAAACATAATTAATCATATATTAAAATTTATTTTTTAAAAGGAAATTGCATAAGTGTATTCAAATGTAGGCACTTGAAGACATATCAAACTATTATTCCAGTTTCATGTGTTTTCTTTTCACAGTTGATGACATGTATCAAACTCTTAATCACTGTTATTTTGTTTTCACTTCACCATTTGGAGCAATTCTCTGTGTAGAATAACTTCTACTTTTTTTTGGGAAAAGCAATGTCAGAAGTGGAATATGAACCCACGCCTTCTATCGGAGACCAGAATGACCATATATTTAGGAAGGCTGCTCACCTTGAGTCTGGCGCCTTAGACCACTCGGCCATCCTGACAACTGTATGATGTAGGCAATCGATGACATATCAAACTATTATTCCAGTTTCATGCGTTTTCTTTTCACAGTTGATGACATTTATCAAACTCTTAATCACTATTATTTTGTTTTCACTTCACCATTTGGAGCAATTCTCTGTGTAGAATAAATTCTACTTTTTTTAGGGAAAAGAAATGTCAGATGTGGGATTTGAACCCACGCCTTCTATCGGAGACCAGAATGCCCCTATATTTAGGAAGGCTGCTCACCTTGAGTCTGGCGCCTTAGACCACTCGGCCATCCTGACAACTGTATGAAATCCATTTATTTTTAATTTTTTTACTTTTCTGTAACATGAAGTCTGAACTGTAGGTTGGATACAAGCGGGACTTTAGCAACAAAGAATAGAATAAGAAAAAATGCTAAAACTTAATAAATCATATATTAAAAAGTATTTTTTTAAAGGAAATTGCATAAGTGAATTCAAATGTAGGCAATTGATGACATATCAAACTATTATTCCAGTTTCATGTGTTTTCTTTTCACAGTTGATGACATGTATCAAACTCTTAATCACTGTAGGTTGGATACAAGCGGGACTTTAGCAACAAAGAATAGAATAAGAAAAAATGCTAAAACTTAATAAATCATATATTAAAAAGTATTTTTTTAAAGGAAATTGCATAAGTGAATTCAAATATAGGCAATTGATGACATGTCAAACTATTATTCCAGTTTCATGTGTTTTCTTTTCACAGTTGATGACATGTATAAAACTCTTAATAACTGTTATTTTGTTTTCACTTCACCATTTGGAGCAATTCTCTGTGTAGAATAACTTATAATTTTTTGGGAGAAAAGCAATGTCAGAAGTGGGATTTGAACCCACGCCTCCTATCGGAGACCAGAATGCCCCTATATTTAGGAAGGCTGCTCACCTTGAGTCTGGCGCCTTAGACCACTCAGCCATCCTGACAACTGTATGATGTAGGCAATTGATGACATATCAAACTATTATTCCAGTTTCATGTGTTTTCTTTTCACAGTTGATGACATGTATCAAACTCTTAATCACTGTAGGTTGGATACGAGCGGGACTTTAGCAACAAAGAATTGAATATGAAAAAATGCTAAAACTTAATAAATCATATATTAAAAAGTATTTTTTTAAAGGAAATTGCATAAGTGAATTCAAATGTAGGCAATTGATGACATATCAAACTATTATTCCAGTTTCATGTGTTTTCTTTTCACAGTTGATGACATGTATCAAACTCTTAATCACTGTTATATTGTTTTCACTTCACCATTTGGAGCAATTCTCTGTGTAGAATAACTTCTACTTTTTTTAGAGAAAAGCAATGTCAGAAGTGGGATTTGAACCCACGCCTCCTATCGGAGACCAGAATGCCCCTATATTTAGGAAGGCTGCTCACCTTGAGTCTGGCGCCTTAGACCACTCAGCCATCCTGACAACTGTATGATGTAGGCAATTGATGACATATCAAACTATTATTCCAGTTTCATGGGTTTTCTTTTCACAGTTGATGACATTTATTAAACTCTTAATCACTGTTATATTGTTTTCACTTCACCATTTGGAGCAACTCGTGTAGAATAATATTTTTAGAGAAATGCAATGTCAGCAGAGGGATTTGAACCCACTCCTCCTATCGGAGACCAGAATGCCCATATATTTAGGAAGGATGCTCAACTTGAGTCTGGTGCCTTAGAGCACTCGGCCATCCTGACAACTGTATGATGTAGGCAATTGATGACATATCAAACTATTATTCCAGTTTCATGTGTTTTCTTTTCACAGTTGATGACATGTATCAAACTCTGAATCACTGTTATTTTGTTTTCACTTCACCATTTGGAGCAATTCTCTGTGTAGAATAAATTCTACTTTTTTTAGGGAAAAGAACTGTCAGATGTGGGATTTGAAAGGCTGCTCACCTTGAGTCTGGCGCCTTAGACCACTCGGCCATCCTGACAATTGTGTGAAATACATTTTTTTTTTTTTTTTTTACTTATCTGTAACATGAAGTCTGAACTGTAGGCTGGATACAAGCGGGACTTTAGCAACAAAGAATAGAATAAGAAAAAATGCTAAAACTTAATAAATCATATATTAAAAAGTATTTTTTTTAAGGAAATTGCATAAGTGAATTCAAATGTAGGCAATTGATGACATATCAAAATATTATTCCAGTTTCATGTGTTTTCTTTTCACAGTTGATGACATGTATCAAACTCTTAATCACTGTAGGTTGGATACGAGCGGGACTTTAGCAACAAAGAATAGAATATGAAAAAATGCTAAAACTTAATTAATCATATGTTAAAAAGTATTTTTTTAAAGGAAATTACGTAAGTGAATTCAAATGTAGGCAATTGATGACATATCAAACTATTATTCCAGTTTCATGTGTTTTCTTTTCACAGTTGATGACATGTATAAAACGCTTAATAACTGTTATTTTGTTTTCACTTCACCATTTGGAGCAATTCTCTGTGTAGAATAACTTATAATTTTTTGGGATTAAAGCAATGTCAGAAGTGGGATTTGAACCCACGCCTCCTATCGGAGACCAGAATGCCCCTATATTTAGGAAGGCTCCTCACCTTGAGTCTGGCGCCTTAGACCACTCGGCCATCCTGACAACTGTATGAAATACATATCAAATTATTTTTCATGTGTTTTACTTTTCATGTGACATGTAAGTCTTACACTGTAGGTTGGATACAAGCGGGACTTTAGCAACAAAGAATTGAATATGAAAAAATGCTAAAACTTAATAAATCATATATTAAAAAGTATTTTTTAAAGGAAATTGCATAAGTGAATTCAAATGTAGGCAATTGATGACATATCAAACTATTATTCCAGTTTCATGTGTTTTCTTTTCACAGTTGATGACATGTATCAAACTCTTAATCACTGTTATTTTGTTTTCACTTCACCATTTGGAGCAATTCTCTGTGTAGAATAACTTCTACTTTTTTTAGAGAAATGCAATGTCAGAAGTGGGATTTGAACCCACGCCTCCTATCGGAGACCAGAATGCCCATATATTTAGGAAGGCTGCTCACCTTGAGTCTGGCGCCTTAGACCACTCGGCCATCCTGACAACTGTATGAAATCCATTTTTTTTTTACTTTTTTTACTTTTCTGTAACATGAAGTCTGAACTGTAGGTTGGATACAAGCGGGACTTTAGCAACAAAGAATTGAATAAGAAAAAATGCTAAAACTTAATAAATCATATCTTAAAAATTATTTTTTTTAAAGGAAATTGCATAAGTGAATTCAAATGTAGGCAATTGATGACATATCAAACTATTATTCCAGTTTCATGTGTTTTCTTTTCACAGTTGATGACATGTATCAAACTCTTAATCACTGTAGGTTGGATACGAGCGGGACTTTAGCAACAAAGAATTGAATATGAAAAAATGCTAAAACTTAATTAATCATATATTAAAAAGTATTTTTTAAAGGAAATTGCATAAGTGAATTCAAATGTAGGCAATTGATGACATATCAAACTATTATTCCAGTTTCATGTCTTTTCTTTTCACAGTTGATGACATGTATCAAACTCTTAATCACTGTTATATTGTTTTCACTTCACCATTTGGAGCAATTCTATGTGTAGAATAACTTCTACTTTTTTTAGGGAAAAGCAATGTCAGAAGTTGGATTTGAACCAACGCCTCCTATCGGAGACCAGAATGCCCCTATATTTAGGAAGGCTGCTCACCTTGAGTCTGGCGCCTTAGACCACTCAGCCATCCTGACAACTGTATGATGTAGGCAATTGATGACATATCAAACTATTATTCCAGTTTCATGGGTTTTCTTTTCACAGTTGATGACATTTATTAAACTCTTAATCACTGTTATATTGTTTTCACTTCACCATTTGGAGCAACTCGTGTAGAATAACTTCTACTTTTTAGAGAAATGCAATGTCAGCAGTGGGATTTGAACCCACTCTCCTATCGGAGACCAGAATGCCCATATATTTAGGAAGGATGCTCAACTTGAGTCTGTGCCTTAGATACGGCATTGACAACTGTATGATGTAGGCAATTGATGACATATCAAACTATTATTCCAGTTTCATGTGTTTTCTTTTCACAGTTGATGACATGTATCAAACTCTGAATCACTGTTATTTTGTTTTCACTTCACCATTTGGAGCAATTCTCTGTGTAGAATAACTTCTACTTTTTTTAGGGAAAAGAAATGTCAGAAGTGGGATTTGAACCCACGCTTCCACAAGGCTGCTCACCTTGAGTCTGGCGCCTTAGACCACTCGGCCATCCTGACAATTGTGTGAAATACATTTATTTTTATTTTTTTTACTTATCTGTAACATGAAGTCTGAACTGTAGGTTGGATACAAGCGGGACTTTAGCAACAAAGAATATAATAAGATTTTTTTTTTAAACTTAATAAATCATATATTAAAAAGTATTTTTTTTAAGGAAATTGCATAAGTGAATTCAAATGTAGGCAATTGATGACATATCAAACTATTATTCCAGTTTCATGTGTTTTCTTTTCACAGTTGATGACATGTATCAAACTCTTAATCACTGTAGGTTGGATACGAGCGGGACTTTAGCAACAAAGAATTGAATATGAAAAAATGCTAAAACTTAATTAATCATATATTAAAAAGTATTTTTTTAAAGGAAATTACATAAGTGAATTCAAATGTAGGCAATTGATGACATATCAAACTATTATTCCAGTTTCATGTATTTTCTTTTCACAGTTGATGACATGTATCAAACTCTTAATCACTGTTATATTGTTTTCACTTCACCATTTGGAGCAATTCTCTGTGTAGAATAACTTCTACTTTTTTTAGGGAAAAGCAATGTCAGAAGTGGGATTTGAACCAACGCCTCCTATCGGAGACCAGAATGCCCCTATATTTAGGAAGGCTGCTCACCTTGAGTCTGGCGCCTTAGACCACTCGGCCATCCTGACAACTGTATGAAAACTTATTTTTTTTTTTTTAATTTTAAGTAAAATAAAAAAAGAAAGGAATGTTAGAGAAATATGGTATATAAAAAAAAAAAAAAAAAAAAAAAAAATTTATGTAGGCAATTGATGACATATCAAACTATTATTCCAGTTTCATGGGTTTTCTTTTCACAGTTGATGACATTTATTAAACTCTTAATCACTGTTATATTGTTTTCACTTCACCATTTGGAGCAATTCTCTGTGTAGAATAACTTCTACTTTTTTTAGAGAAATGCAATGTCAGCAGTGGGATTTGAACCCACTCCTCCTATCGGAGACCAGAATGCCCATATATTTAGGAAGGATGCTCAACTTGAGTCTGGCGCCTTAGACCACTCGGCCATCCTGACAACTGTATGAAATCCATTTATTTTTTATTTTTTTACTTTTCTGTAACATGAAGTCTGAACTGTAGGTTGGATACAAGCGGGACTTTAGCAACAAAGAATAGAATAAGAAAAAATGCTAAAACTTAATAAATCATATCTTAAAAAGTGTTTTTTTAAAGGAAATTGCATAAGTGAATTCAAATGTAGGCAATTGATGACATATCAAACTATTATTCCAGTTTCATGTGTTTTCTTTTCACAGTTGATGACATGTATCAAACTCTTAATCACTGTAGGTTGGATACGAGCGGGACTTTAGCAACAAAGAATTGAATATGAAAAAATGCTAAAACTTAATTAATCATATATTAAAAAGTATTTTTTAAAGGAAATTGCATACGTGAATTCAAATATAGGCAATTGATGACATATCAAACTATTATTCCAGTTTCATGTCTTTTCTTTTCACAGTTGATGACATGTATCAAACTCTTAATCACTGTTATATTGTTTTCACTTCACCATTTGGAGCAATTCTCTGTGTAGAATAACTTCAACTTTTTTTTGGGAAAAGCAATGTCAGAAGTGGGATTTGAACCCACGCCTCCTATCGGAGACCAGAATGCCCCTATATTTAGGAAGGATGCTCACCTTGAGTCTGGCGCCTTAGACCACTCAGCCATCCTGACAACTGTTTAAAATGATTTTATGTAGGCAATTGATGACATATCAAACTATTATTCCAGTTTCATGTGTTTTCTTTTCACAGTTGATGACATTTATCAAACTCTTAATCACTGTTATTTTGTTTTCACTTCACCATTTGGAGCAATTCTCTGTGTAGAATAACTTCTACTTTTTTTAGGGAAAAGCAATGTCAGAAGTGGGATTTGAACCCACGCCTCCTATCGGAGACCAGAATGCCCATATATTTAGGAAGGCTGCTCACCTTGAGTCTGGCGCCTTAGACCACTCGGCCATCCTGACAACTGTATGAGCATCCATTTATTTTTAATTTTTTTACTTTTCTGTAACATGAAGTCTGAACTGTAGGTTGGATACAAGCGGGACTTTAGCAACAAAGAATAGAATAAGAAAAAATGCTAAAACTTAATAAATCATATATTAAAAATATTTTTTAAAGGAAATTGCATAAGTGAATTCAAATGTAGGCAATTGATGACATATCAAACTATTATTCCAGTTTCATGTGTTTTCTTTTCACAGTTGATGACATGTATCAAACTCTTAATCACTGTAGGTTGGATACGAGCGGGACTTTAGCAACAAATAATTGAATATGAAAAAATGCTAAAACTGAATTAATCATATGTTAAAAAGTATTTTTTTAAAGGAAATTACGTAAGTGAATTCAAATGTATGCAATTGATGACATATCAAACTATTATTCCAGTTTCATGTGTTTTCTTTTCACAGTTGATGACAATTATCAAACTCTTAATCACTGTTATATTGTTTTCACTTCACCATTTGGAGCAATTCTCTGTGTAGAATAACTTCTACTTTTTTTAGAGAAAAGCAATGTCAGAAGTGGGATTTGAACCCACGCCTCCTATCGGAGACCAGAATGCCCATATATTTAGGAAGGCTGCTCACCTTGAGTCTGGCGCCTTAGACCACTCGGCCATCCTGACAACTGTATGAGCATCCATTTATTTTTTATTTTTTTTACTTTTCTGTAACATGAAGTCTGAACTGTAGGTTGGATACAAGCGGGACTTTAGCAACAAAGAATAGAATAAGAAAAAATGCTAAAACTTAATAAATCATATCTTAAAAATATTATTTTTTAAGGAAATTGCATAAGTGAATTCAAATGTAGGCAATTGATGACATATCAAACTATTATTCCAGTTTCATGTGTTTTCTTTTCACAGTTGAGACATGTATCAAACTATAATCACTGTAGGTTGGATACGGCGGACTTTAGCAACAAAGAATTGAATATGAAAAAATGCTAAAACTTAATAAATCATATATTAAAAAGTATTTTTTAAAGGAAATTGCATACGTGAATTCAAATATAGGCAATTGATGACATATCAAACTATTATTCCAGTTTCATGTGTTTTCTTTTCACAGTTGATGACATGTATCAAACTCTTAATCACTGTTATATTGTTTTCACTTCACCATTTGGAGCAATTCTCTGTGTAGAATAACTTCTACTTTTTTTAGAGAAATGCAATGTCAGCAGTGGGATTTGAACCCACTCCTCCTATCGGAGACCAGAATGCCCATATATTTAGGAAGGATGCTCACCTTGAGTCTGGCGCCTTAGACCACTCGGCCATCCTGACAACTGTATGAGCATCCATTTATTTTTAATTTTTTTACTTTTCTGTAACATGAAGTCTGAACTGTAGGTTGGATACAAGCGGGACTTTAGCAACAAAGAATAGAATAAGAAAAAATGCTAAAACTTAATAAATCATATCTTAAAAATTATTTTTTTTAAGGAAATTGCATAAGTGAATTCAAATGTAGGCAATTGATGACATATCAAACTATTATTCCAGTTTCATGTGTTTTCTTTTCACAGTTGATGACATGTATCAAACTCTTAATCACTGTAGGTTGGATACGAGCGGGACTTTAGCAACAAAGAATTGAATATGAAAAAATGCTAAAACTTAATAAATCATATATTAAAAAGTATTTTTTTAAAGGAAATTGCATAAGTGAATTCAAATGTAGGCAATTGATGACATATCAAACTATTATTCCAGTTTCATGTGTTTTCTTTTCACAGTTGATGACATGTATCAAACTCTTAATCACTGTTATATTGTTTTCACTTCACCATTTGGAGCAATTCTATGTGTAGAATAACTTCTACTTTTTTTAGGGAAAAGCAATGTCAGAAGTTGGATTTGAACCAACGCCTCCTATCGGAGACCAGAATGCCCCTATATTTAGGAAGGCTGCTCACCTTGAGTCTGGCGCCTTAGACCACTCGGCCATCCTGACAACTGTATGATGTAGGCAATTGATGACATATCAAACTATTATTCCAGTTTCATGGGTTTTCTTTTCACAGTTGATGACATTTATTAAACTCTTAATCACTGTTATATTGTTTTCACTTCACCATTTGGAGCAATTCTCTGTGTAGAATAACTTCTACTTTTTTTAGAGAAATGCAATGTCAGCAGTGGGATTTGAACCCACTCCTCCTATCGGAGACCAGAATGCC
The DNA here is from genome assembly GCF_020615455.1 of Coregonus clupeaformis. NCBI lineage: Eukaryota > Metazoa > Chordata > Actinopteri > Salmoniformes > Salmonidae > Coregonus > Coregonus clupeaformis. The sequence continues at coordinate 554,573 of NW_025533640.1, forward strand.
CATATATTTAGGAAGGATGCTCAACTTGAGTCTGGCGCCTTAGACCACTCGGCCATCCTGACAACTGTATGCGCATCCATTAATTTTTTTATTTTTTTTACTTTTCTGTAACATGAAGTCTGAACTGTAGGTTGGATACAAGCGGGACTTTAGCAACAAAGAATAGAATAAGATTTTTTTTTTTAACTTAATAAATCATATATTAAAAAGTATTTTTTTAAAGGAAATTGCATAAGTGAATTCAAATGTAGGCAATTGATGACATATCAAACTATTATTCCAGTTTCATGTGTTTTCTTTTCACAGTTGATGACATGTATCAAAATCTTAATCACTGTAGGTTGGATACGAGCGGTACTTTAGCAACAAAGAATTGAATATGAAAAAATGCTAAAACTTAATAAATCATATATTAAAAAGTATTTTTTAAAGGAAATTGCATACGTGAATTCAAATATAGGCAATTGATGACATATCAAACTATTATTCCAGTTTCATGTCTTTTCTTTTCACAGTTGATGACATGTATCAAACTCTTAATCACTGTTATATTGTTTTCACTTCACCATTTGGAGCAATTCTATGTGTAGAATAACTTCTACTTTTTTTAGGGAAAAGCAATGTCAGAAGTTGGATTTGAACCCACGCCTCCTATCGGAGACCAGAATGCCCCTATATTTAGGAAGGCTGCTCACCTTGAGTCTGGCGCCTTAGACCACTCGGCCATCCTGACAACTGTATGATGTAGGCAATTGATGACATATCAAACTATTATTCCAGTTTCATGTATTTTCTTTTCACAGTTGATGACATGTATCAAACTCTTAATCACTGTTAAATTTTTTTCACTTCCCCATTTGGAGCAATTTTCTGGGAAAAGCAATGTCAGAAGTGGGATTTGAACCCACGCCTCCTATCGGAGACCAGAATGCCCCTATATTTAGGAAGGCTGCTCACCTTGAGTCTGGCGCCTTAGACCACTCGGCAATCCTGACAACTGTATGAAATCCATTTATTTTTAATTTTTTTACTTTTCTGTAACATGAAGTCTGAACTGTAGGTTGGATACAAGCGGGACTTTAGCAAAAAAGAATAGAATAAGAAAAAATGCTAAAACTTAATAAATCATATATTAAAAAGTATTTTTTTAAAGGAAATTGCATAAGTGAATTCAAATGTAGGCAATTGATGACATATCAAACTATTATTCAAGTTTCATGTCTTTTCTTTTCACAGTTGATGACATGTATCAAACTCTTAATCACTGTTATATTGTTTTTACTTCACCATTTGGAGCAATAGTGTAGAATAACTTCTTCTTTTTTTAGGGAAAAGCAATGTCAGAAGTTGGATTTGAACCCACACCTCCTATCGGAGACCAGAATGCCCCTATATTTAGGAAGGCGCTCACCTTGAGTCTGCGCTTAGACCACTCAGCCATCCTGACAACTGTATGATGTAGGCAATTGATGACATATCAAACTATTATTCCAGTTTCATGTGTTTTCTTTTCACAGTTGATGACATGTATCAAACTCTTAATCACTGTTATATTGTTTTCACTTCACCATTTGGAGCAATTCTCTGTGTAGAATAACTTCTACTTTTTTTAGGGAAAAGCAATGTCAGGAGTGGGATTTGAACCCACGCCTCCTATCGGAGACCAGAATGCCCCTATATTTAGGAAGGCTGCTCACCTTGAGTCTGGCGCCTTAGACCACTCGGCCATCCTGACAACTGTATGAATTCCATTTATTTTTAATTTTTTTACTTTTCTGTAACATGAAGTCTGAACTGTAGGTTGGATACAAGCGGGACTTTAGCAACAAAGAATAGAATAAGAAAAAATGCTAAAACTTAATAAATCATGTCTTAAAAAGTATTTTTTTAAAGGAAATTGCATAAGTGAATTCAAATGTAGGCAATTGATGACATATCAAACTATTATTCCAGTTTCATGTGTTTTCTTTTCACAGTTGATGACATGTATCAAAATCTTAATCACTGTAGGTTGGATACGAGCGGGACTTTAGCAACAAAGAATTGAATATGAAAAAATGCTAAAACTTAATTAATCATATATTAAAAAGTATTTTTTTAAAGGAAATTACGTAAGTGAATTCAAATGTAGGCAATTGATGACATATCAAACTATTATTCCAGTTTCATGTGTTTTCTTTTCACAGTTGATGACATGTATCAAACTCTTAATCACTGTTATTTTGTTTTCAATTCACCATTTGGAGCAATTCTCTGTGTAGAATAACTTCAACTTTTTTTGGGAAAAGCAATGTCAGAAGTTGGATTTGAACCCACGCCTCCTATCGGAGACCAGAATGCCCCTATATTTAGGAAGGATGCTCACCTTAGTCTGGCGCCTTAGACCACTCAGCCATCCTGACAACTGAATGACGTAGGCAATTGATGACATATCAAACTATTATTCCAGTTTCATGTGTTTTCTTTTCACAGTTGATGACATGTATCAAACTCTTAATCACTGTTATATTGTTTTCACTTCACCATTTGGAGCAATTCTCTGTGTAGAATAACTTCTACTTTTTTAGGGAAAAGCAATGTCAGAAGTGGGATTTGAACCCACGCCTCCTATCGGAGACCAGAATGCCCCTATATTTAGGAAGGCTGCTCACCTTGAGTCTGGTGCCTTAGACCACTCGGCCATCCTGACAACTGTATGAAATCCATTTATTTTTAATTTTTTTACTTTTCTGTAACATGAAGTCTGAACTGTAGGTTGGATACAAGCGGGACTTTAGCAACAAAGAATAGAATAAGAAAAAATGCTAAAACTTAATAAATCATGTATTAAAAAGTGTTTTTTTTAAAGGAAATTGCATAAGTGAATTCAAATGTAGGCAATTGATGACATATCAAACTATTATTCCAGTTTCATGTGTTTTCTTTTCACAGTTGATGACATGTATCAAACTCTTAATCACTGTAGGTTGGATACGAGCGGGACTTTAGCAACAAAGAATAGAATATGAAAAAATGCTAAAACTTAATTAATCATATATTAAAAAGTATTTTTTAAAGGAAATTACGTAAGTGAATTCAAATGTAGGCAATTGATGACATATCAAACTATTATTCCAGTTTCATGTGTTTTCTTTTCACAGTTGATGACATTTATTAAACTCTTAATCACTGTTATATTGTTTTCACTTCACCATTTGGAGCAATTCTCTGTGTAGAATAACTTCTACTTTTTTTAGAGAAAAGCAATGTCAGAAGTGGGATTTGAACCCACGCCTCCTATCGGAGACCAGAATGCCCATATATTTAGGAAGGATGCTCACCTTGAGTCTGGCGCCTTAGACCACTCGGCCATCCTGACAACTGTATGAGCATCCATTTATTTTTTATTTTTTTTACTTTTCTGTAACATGAAGTCTGAACTGTAGGTTGGATACAAGCGGGACTTTAGCAACAAAGAATAGAATAAGAAATTTGCAAAACTTAATAAATCATATCTTAAAAAGTATTTTTTTTAAAGGAAATTGCATAAGTGAATTCAAATGTAGGCAATTGATGACATATCAAACTATTATTCCAGTTTCATGTGTTTTCTTTTCACAGTTGATGACATGTATCAAACTCTTAATCACTGTAGGTTGGATACGAGCGGGACTTTAGCAACAAATAATTGAATATGAAAAAATGCTAAAACTTAATAAATCATGTATTAAAAAGTGTTTTTTTAAAGGAAATTGCATAAGTGAATTCAAATGTAGGCAATTGATGACATATCAAACTATTATTCCAGTTTCATGTGTTTTCTTTTCACAGTTGATGACATGTATCAAAATCTTAATCACTGTAGGTTGGATACGAGCGGTACTTTAGCAACAAAGCATTGAATATGAAAAAATGCTAAAACTTAATAAATCATATATTAAAAAGTATTTTTTAAAGGAAATTGCATAAGTGAATTCAAATGTAGGCAATTGATGACATATCAAACTATTATTCCAGTTTCATGTATTTTCTTTTCACAGTTGATGACATGTATCAAACTCTTAATCACTGTTATATTGTTTTCACTTCACCATTTGGAGCAATTCTATGTGTAGAATAACTTCAACTTTTTTTGGGGAAAAGCAATGTCAGAAGTTGGATTTGAACCCACGCCTCCTATCGGAGACCAGAATGCCCCTATATTTAGGAAGGATGCTCACCTTTAGTCTGGCGCCTTAGACCACTCAGCCATCCTGACAACTGAATGATGTAGGCAATTGATGACATATCAAACTATTATTCCAGTTTCATGTGTTTTCTTTTCACAGTTGATGACATTTATTAAACTCTTAATCACTGTTATATTGTTTTCACTTCACCATTTGGAGCAATTCTCTGTGTAGAATAACTTCTACTTTTTTTAGGGAAAAGCAATGTCATAAGTGGGATTTGAACCCACGCCTCCTATCGGAGACCAGAATGCCCATATATTTAGGAAGGCTGCTCACCTTGAGTCTGGCGCCTTAGACCACTCGGCCATCCTGACAACTGTATGAAATCCATTTATTTTTAATTTTTTTACTTTTCTGTAACATGAAGTCTGAACTGTAGGTTGGATACAAGCGGGACTTTAGCAACAAAGAATAGAATAAGAAAAAATGCTAAAACTTAATAAATCATATATTAAAAAGTATTTTTTTTAAAGGAAATTGCATAAGTGAATTCAAATGTAGGCAATTGATGACATATCAAACTATTATTCCAGTTTCATGTGTTTTCTTTTCACAGTTGATGACATGTATCAAACTCTTAATCACTGTAGGTTGGATACGAGCGGGACTTTAGCAACAAAGAATTGAATATGAAAAAATGCTAAAACTTAATTAATCATATATTAAAAAGTATTTTTTTAAAGGAAATTACGTAAGTGAATTCAAATGTAGGCAATTGATGACATATCAAACTATTATTCCAGTTTCATGTGTTTTCTTTTCACAGTTGATGACATGTATCAAACTCTTAATCACTGTTATATTGTTTTCACTTCACCATTTGGAGCAATTCTCTGTGTAGAATAACTTCTACTTTTTTAGAGAAAAGCAATGTCAGAAGTGGGATTTGAACCCACTCCTCCTATCGGAGACCAGAATGCCCCTATATTTAGGAAGGATGCTCACCTGGAGTCTGGCGCCTTAGACCACTCGGCCATCCTGACAACTGTATGAGCATCCATTTATTTTTTCTTTTTTTTACTTTTCTGTAACATGAAGTCTGAACTGTAGGTTGGATACAAGCGGGACTTTAGCAACAAAGAATAGAATAAGAAATTTGCAAAACTTAATAAATCATATATTAAAAAGTATTTTTTTAAAGGAAATTGCATAAGTGAATTCAAATGTAGGCAATTGATGACATATCAAACTATTATTCCAGTTTCATGTGTTTTCTTTTCACAGTTGATGACATGTATCAAACTCTTAATCACTGTTATATTGTTTTCACTTCACCATTTGGAGCAATTCTCTGTGTAGAATAACTTCTACTTTTTTTAGGGAAAAGCAATGTCAGGAGTGGGATTTGAACACACGCCTCCTATCGGAGACCAGAATGCCCCTATATTTAGGAAGGCTGCTCACCTTGAGTCTGGCGCCTTAGACCACTCGGCCATCCTGACAACTGAATGAATTCCATTTATTTTTTATTTTTGTACTTTTCTGTAACATGAAGTCTGAACTGTAGGTTGGATACAAGCGGGACTTTAGCAACAAAGAATAGAATAAGAAAAAATGCTAAAACTTAATAAATCATATATTAAAAAGTGTTTTTTTAAAGGAAATTGCATAAGTGAATTCAAATGTAGGCAATTGATGACATATCAAACTATTATTCCAGTTTCATGTGTTTTCTTTTCACAGTTGATGACATGTATCAAAATCTTAATCACTGTAGGTTGGATACGAGCGGTACTTTAGCAACAAAGAATTGAATATGAAAAAATGCTAAAACTTAATAAATCATATATTAAAAAGTATTTTTTAAAGGAAATTGCATACGTGAATTCAAATATAGTCAATTGATGACATATCAAACTATTATTCCAGTTTCATGTCTTTTCTTTTCACAGTTGATGACATGTATCAAACTCTTAATCACTGTTATATTGTTTTCACTTCACCATTTGGAGCAATTCTATGTGTAGAATAACTTCAACTTTTTTTTGGGAAAAGCAATGTCAGAAGTTGGATTTGAACCCACGCCTCCTATCGGAGACCAGAATGCCCCTATATTTAGGAAGGATGCTCACCTTTAGTCTGGCGCCTTAGACCACTCAGCCATCCTGACAACTGAAATGACGTAGGCAATTGATGACATATCAAACTATTATTCCAGTTTCATGTGTTTTCTTTTCACAGTTGATGACATGTATCAAACTCTTAATCACTGTTATATTGTTTTCACTTCACCATTTGGAGCAATTCTCTGTGTGGAATAACTTCTACTTTTTTTAGAGAAATGCAATGTCAGCAGTGGGATTTGAACCCACGCCTCCTATCGGAGACCAGAATGCCCATATATTTAGGAAGGCTGCTCACCTTGAGTCTGGCGCCTTAGACCACTCGGCCATCCTGACAACTGTATGAGCATCCATTTTTTTTAATTTTTTTACTTTTCTGTAATATGAAGTCTGAACTGTAGGTTGGATACAAGCGGGACTTTAGCAAAAAAGAATAGAATAAGAATAAATGCTAAAACTTAATAAATCATATATTAAAAAGTATTTTTTTAAAGGAAATTGCATAAGTGAATTCAAATGTAGGCAATTGATGACATATCAAACTATTATTCCAGTTTCATGTGTTTTCTTTTCACAGTTGATGACATGTATCAAACTCTTAATCACTGTTTGATACGAGCGGGACTTTAGCAACAAAGAATAGAATAAAAAAATGCTAAAACAATTAATCATATTTAAAAAGTATTTTTTAAAGGAAATTACGTAAGTGAATTCAAATGTAGGCAATTGATGACATATCAAACTATTATTCCAGTTTCATGTGTTTTCTTTTCACAGTTGATGACAATATTAAACTCTTAATCACTGTTATATTGTTTTCACTTCACCATTTGGAGCAATTCTCTGTGTAGAATAACTTCTACTTTTTTTAGAGAAAAGCAATGTCAGAAGTGGGATTTGAACCCACGCCTCCTATCGGAGACCAGAATGCCCATATATTTAGGAAGGATGCTCACCTTGAGTCTGGCGCCTTAGGCCACTCGGCCATCCTGACAACTGTATGAGCATCCATTTATTTTTTATTTTTTTTACTTTTCTGTAACATGAAGTCTGAACTGTAGGTTGGATACAAGCGGGACTTTAGCAACAAAGAATAGAATAAGAATTTTTTTTTAAACTTAATAAATCATATCTTAAAAAGTATTTTTTTTAAAGGAAATTGCATAAGTGAATTCAAATGTAGGCAATTGATGACATATCAAACTATTATTCCAGTTTCATGTGTTTTCTTTTCACAGTTGATGACATGTATCAAACTCTTAATCACTGTAGGTTGGATACGAGCGGGACTTTAGCAACAAAGAATTGAATATGAAAAAATGCTAAAACTTAATTAATCATATATTAAAAAGTATTTTTTTAAAGGAAATTACGTAAGTGAATTCAAATGTAGGCAATTGATGACATATCAAACTATTATTCCAGTTTCATGTGTTTTCTTTTCACAGTTGATGACATGTATCAAACTTTTAATCACTGTAGGTTCGATACGAGCGGGACTTTAGCAACAAAGCATTGAATATGAAAAAATGCTAAAACTTAATTAATCATATATTAAAAAGTATATTTTTAAAGGAAATTACATAAGTGAATTCAAATGTAGGCAATTGATGACATATCAAACTATTATTCCAGTTTCATGTATTTTCTTTTCACAGTTGATGACATGTATCAAACTCTTAATCACTGTTATATTGTTTTCACTTCACCATTTGGAGCAATTCTCTGTGTAGAATAACTTCTACTTTTTTTAGGGAAAAGCAATGTCAGAAGTGGGATTTGAACCCACGCCTCCTATCGGAGACCAGAATGCCCATATATTTAGGAAGGCTGCTCACCTTGAGTCTGGCGCCTTAGACCACTCAGCCATCCTGACAAGTGAATGATGTAGGCAATTGATGACATATCAAACTATTATTCCAGTTTCATGTGTTTTCTTTTCACAGTTGATGACATGTATCAAACTCTTAATCACTGTTATATTGTTTTCACTTCACCATTTGGAGCAATTCTCTGTGTGGAATAACTTCTACTTTTTTTAGAGAAATGCAATGTCAGCAGTGGGATTTGAACCCACTCCTCCTATCGGAGACCAGAATGCCCATATATTTAGGAAGGATGCTCACCTTGAGTCTGGCGCCTTAGACCACTCGGCCATCCTGACAACTGTATGAGCATCCATTTATTTTTAATTTTTTTACTTTTCTGTAACATGAAGTCTGAACTGTAGGTTGGATACAAGCGGGACTTTAGCAACAAAGAATAGAATAAGAAAAAATGCTAAAACTTAATAAATCATATATTAAAAAGTATTTTTTTAAAGGAAATTGCATAAGTGAATTCAAATGTAGGCAATTGATGACATATCAAACTATTATTCCAGTTTCATGTGTTTTCTTTTCACAGTTGATGACATGTATCAAACTTTTAATCACTGTAGGTTGGATACGAGCAGGACTTTAGCAACAAAGAATTGGATATGAAAAAATGCTAAAACTTAATTAATCATATATTAAAAAGTATTTTTTAAAGGAAATTACGTAAGTGAATTCAAATGTAGGCAATTGATGACATATCAAACTATTATTCCAGTTTCATGTGTTTTCTTTTCACAGTTGATGACATGTATTAAACTCTTAATCACTGTTATATTGTTTTCACTTCACCATTTGGAGCAATTCTCTGTGTAGAATAACTTCTACTTTTTTAGAGAAAAGCAATGTCAGAAGTGGGATTTGAACCCACGCCTCCTATCGGAGACCAGAATGCCCCTATATTTAGGAAGGCTGCTCACCTTGAGTCTGGTGCCTTAGACCACTCGGCCATCCTGACAACTGTATGAGCATCCATTTATTTTTTATTTTTTTACTTTTCTGTAACATAAAGTCTGAACTGTAGGTTGGATACAAGCTGGACTTTAGCAACAAAGAATAGAATAAGAATTTTTTTTTAAACTTAATAAATCATATCTTAAAAAGTATTTTTTTTAAAGGAAATTGCATAAGTGAATTCAAATGTAGGCAATTGATGACATATCAAACTATTATTCCAGTTTCATGTGTTTTCTTTTCACAGTTGATGACATGTATCAAAATCTTAATCACTGTAGGTTGGATACGAGCGGTACTTTAGCAACAAAGAATTGAATATGAAAAAAATGCTAAAACTTAATTAATCATATATTAAAAAGTATTTTTTAAAGGAAATTGCATAAGTGAATTCAAATGTAGGCAATTGATGACATATCAAACTATTATTCCAGTTTCATGTGTTTTCTTTTCACAGTTGATGACATGTATCAAACTCTTAATCACTGTTATATTGTTTTCACTTCACCATTTGGAGCAATTCTATGTGTAGAATAACTTCAACTTTTTTTTGGGAAAAGCAATGTCAGAAGTTGGATTTGAACCCACGCCTCCTATCGGAGACCAGAATGCCCCTATATTTAGGAAGGCTGCTCACCTTTAGTAACGCCTTAGACCACTCAGCCATCCTGACAACTGAATGATGTAGGCAATTGATGACATATCAAACTATTATTCCAGTTTCATGTGTTTTCTTTTCACAGTTGATGACATTTATTAAACTCTTAATCACTGTTATATTGTTTTCACTTCACCATTTGGAGCAATTCTCTGTGTAGAATAACTTCTACTTTTTTTAGAGAAATGCAATGTCAGAAGTTGGATTTGAACCAACGCCTCCTATCGGAGACCAGAATGCCCCTATATTTAGGAAGGCTGCTCACCTTGAGTCTGGCGCTTTAGACCACTCGGCCATCCTGACAACTGAATGATGTAGGCAATTGATGACATATCAAACTATTATTCCAGTTTCATGTGTTTTCTTTTCACAGTTGATGACATTTATTAAACTCTTAATCACTGTTATATTGTTTTCACTTCACCATTTGGAGCAATTCTCTGTGTAGGATAACTTCTACTTTTTTTAGAGAAATGCAATGTCAGAAGTTGGATTTGAACCAACGCCTCCTATCGGAGACCAGAATGCCCCTATATTTAGGAAGGCTGCTCACCTTGAGTCTGGCGCTTTAGACCACTCGGCCATCCTGACAACTGTATGATGTAGGCAATTGATGACATATCAAACTATTATTCCAGTTTCATGTGTTTTCTTTTCACAGTTGATGACATGTATCAAACTCAATCACTGTTATATTGTTTTCACTTCACCATTTGGAGCAATTCTATGTGTAGAATAACTTCTACTTTTTTTAGGGAAAAGCAATGTCAGGAGTGGGATTTGAACACACGCCTCCTATCGGAGATCAGAATGCCCCTATATTTAGGAAGGCTGCTCACCTTGAGTCTGGCGCTTTAGACCACTCGGCCATCCTGACAACTGAATGAATTCCATTTATTTTTTATTTTTGTACTTTTCTGTAACATGAAGTCTGAACTGTAGGTTGGATACAAGCGGGACTTTAGCAACAAAGAATAGAATAAGAAAAAATGCTAAAACTTAATAAATCATGTATTAAAAAGTGTTTTTTTAAAGGAAATTGCATAAGTGAATTCAAATGTAGGCAATTGATGACATATCAAACTATTATTCCAGTTTCATGTGTTTTCTTTTCACAGTTGATGACATGTATCAAAATCTTAATCACTGTAGGTTGGATACGAGCGGTACTTTAGCAACAAAGAATTGAATATGAAAAAATTCTAAAACTTAATAAATCATATATTAAAAAGTATTTTTTAAAGGAAATTGCATACGTGAATTCAAATATAGGCAATTGATGACATATCAAACTATTATTCCAGTTTCATGTCTTTTCTTTTCACAGTTGATGACATGTATCAAACTCTTAATCACTGTTATTGTCAAGTTCTGCGTGATTTCTGGCTGACCACAGCTCTGCCCAAACTTGAAAACGGCTTTATCCTTGATGAACGCAAAGGACAACTCAAAACTGTTCACTTTATGATTTTTTATTGTCACAAAGATGGAACAGAATAGGTTGATAACCTTCAAAACACACAAACAAAACCCATGGATTAGTTACAAATACCTCTCAATTCCACTTTCTCAAAAATAAGCATAAACTAATGTTACTGAATCCTCAACCTAACCAAACAATCATTTCATCATTTAGATTAACCTAGGATCATTGCAAGTTAATAATTAAATATCAATATCATAATTAAACATTTAACAATACACATGATTATAGTAACGTTACTGTCAAGTACTACGTTCACATAATGAAGTCTTACTATTTAATTTAATTAATAATTGTATTGTATGTTACAACCAAACAAAAGGGCATATAGAAGCATGAATTCACAACACATTCTGTCCTACCAGTTGCGTCTTTGGATGATCAGGAGCTGTGGTCATTGGTATCTCTTCTCAGGAATGAGTGAGAGCCAAGTAAGCTTTTACCAAACATTTCGATGCCATGCACATGCACTGCTTGTGGGTGCGCACGTTAATATGGTCCCCAGAGCACTTCCTGGTGGTTGGTTTCAACAGCTCCGGTTGCATGGTTGCCCCTGCAGGTTGGGAGTGCTTTGAGCACCCTGGATGGATTTAGGCTTGAGTGCTCGGTATAGCTTGTAGTCAGGAATTGACACAACACCTCCCACTTGACCTCCTGGTTCTTCAACCCAAGGAGGTCACACAGAACTGTGATGTGTTGGATTCAGTTACTCTATTTTTGATCCTGTTGCTGCTGCTCTTCAACTGGAAGCAAGACAACTATCCGTCTGACATCCCTGTGAAGAACTGTTGCTGGTATCTTGATTGAATGTTTTTCCATCTTTTTAGTGGGCTTCACAGTTGTGACTGGGTAGCTGGGGAAGGATCGGAGATATACATCCCTCACAATTCCCTTCTTGTCAGTGTTAACGTCAATAACTCTGGCAAGGTCTGTGTGCATAGCTCTTGACACCATGCAGCAAAAGACAATTCCCCACACCTTAAGTTTCACCTTCTTTCTCACCTCATCCTTCACTTCATAAGGTCCAAATAAGTCCACTGTAGTGTACTCAAAGGGATTGGCTGGTGTTATTCTCTCCGATGGAAGGTCACTCATGATCTGTTGGCATCTCCGGGCCTTAAGTTTCCTGCATGTCACACAGTTATCAACGATCTTTTGAGCTAGTTTCCGGCCTCTTACCACCCACGCTTTCCTTCTCATCCGGAGGAGTGTGCCTGCGATGTCTTCATGATTTGTCTTGTGGGCTTCTTGAGCTAGAAGGGGAGGATACCCATGACGTGCAGGGCAAGATTGGTACTGCAGTTTTTTCTTCATTAAAGATTTGGAATCTTCCTCCACAGAGCAAGAGTCCAGTGTTTTCCTCTTTGACCACAGCAAGCCTGCTGAGTGTGGTGTCTGGCCAGGTTACATCCTTTTGGGCTGCAAGGAAGAGATCCCTGAGTGCATCTTCACACTCCATGATGGTAAGTGTAGCTTTCTTGGTTCTGGACTTGATCTCAAGAGCTGAAGGAATTTCCTTTTTCTTTGGCTTGCTTGTGGTGGTGGTCTTGGCTAGCATTTCTTTCCACCTTGTGGCAGCTCTCACACCCAGGCAATGACTCTTGTCAACCTGGTTAAACTGCTGAACTTGCTGATGTTAAGGATATTCCCCACTGAATAACCAGAAGGTGGTCTTTGGACTTGGATTTGGTGCCCTCTTCCATTAGGGCTGCTTTGCAGGTCTTTACCTTTGTCAGAGGTTGGAGATATTGGTATACGTGGAGCATGTTGGATCTTTTTCCCCACCTGCGCTCGGGTCAGTGCTGCTGTAAAACATTTCCTTTGGAGCTTGTTTATGCCTTCTTTGGCATCTGCAGCGACTTCTTTGGCTGACTTTGTCGGCCAATCCTCTACAGGTCGTTTCAGAAACTCTGGGCCGTTCTGCCACACAGAGTTCTCTTTGAGGTCCTCTGGGGTTGCTCCTCTTGTCATGAGGTCAGCAATGTTTTGCTCACCTGGAATCCATCTCCAGTCCTCAACTGATGTGGACTTCTGGATCTCTCCCACTCTGTTTGCAAAAAGGTCTGGTACCCATAACTGTCCCTTTGGATTGCACCCAGCACAGTTTGACTATCTACCAGATGGATCCAACGTCCTACTTGCATCCGACTGTGCTTTTCAATGTATTTCCTGAGTCTTGCAGCGAACACAGCACCACAGACTTCAGCCTTCACTGGTTCTCCCTTTTGGTCAAGTGGTGTAAGCTTGGCTTTGGACTCAACAAGACGGACCAGGATGCCTTGCTCGGTCTCCCACCTGAAGTATGCCACTGCTCCATAACTCTGGTCGCTCCCATCTGAGAATGTTATTCCCCAGGGTTCTCCAATCCTTTTGACTGGAGTCAGGCTTCTATGGAAGGTAATTTGGTTGAGGCGTGTGTATTCCTCAAACAGGTGGATTGCTTCTCCTCTAAGTTTCTCAGACAGAGGTGTGTCCCATGTGTCTCTTGTTAGAGCTTTGCCTCCAATTTCTTGGAATGCTTTTCTGACTACAATGGCTCCTTTCTGTTTGGCAGGTGTTGCAAGGCCTATTGGGTCATACAAACTAGCTACTTGGCTAAGCAGTTGCCTTCTGGTCAGTGGGTTTGGAGTTTTCATTCTCACTTCCTCTCCAACGAGATCTTGACTGATCCTCATCTTCTTTTGTCTCTTTGAGAAGTTTATCGAGGTCATGAGGTACAGTTTGTCTGATTCGACTAAATAACCAACTCCAAGGGCTCTGTTGTCTCCTTCTCTCACTTGGTTGGGGAGGATGAAGACTTCATCTGATGATGTTGGATGTTCTGATGTAGATGTTTGCCTCCCACTTTGGCCTGATCGGACCCACGGCTTGAGGAAGAATCCACCTGCCTTTAGGATTTCTTCGACTTTTTTGGTGGTTCCGTCTAGCTTTTCCAGGTCATTATGGGATGTCAGGATGTCATCTACGTAGGAATCCTCTTCAAGGACCCTCCGTTCCTCTTTCAGATGTGTGAACATGGGCAACTTCGCTGTTTCTCTCATGGCTAGTTGTGCGATACACCCTGCTGGTCGATCGCCCATGTTGACCCTGGTGATGGCATATTCCTCAATGTCCCCATCATCACCGTCTCTCCAGAGGAATCTATGGAGGTGCATCTCCAGGTCTTCGAGCCACACAGAATTGTACCTCTTTTTGATGTCGCCGAGAGCAGCATGGATTCCTCTCCTGAACCTTAGCAGTACCGCTCGAATAGGATTAAGTACCTCAGGCCCTTTCAGAAGAAGGTCATTCATGCTGCTTCCTCTAAACCTCTGGCTGCTGTTCCATACCAGTCGGACAGGTGTAGTTACAGAGTGTGGGTTTGGTGCTATCAAGTGACTGACGTACCATACTGGACCTTTCCAGTCGGCAATGGTCTTTCTAGTGAGTTTCTTTGCTGCCTTCCTTTCCACCATCTCATGAACTTGAGTTCTGTATGCTGCACGCCAATCTGGTTCTCTCTTGAGTTGTTTCTCCGTCCTCAGAAACGTGGCTTCCACTGCGCTTCTGTTGTTGGGCAGGGAACTTGGATCTTCAATACAAGGGTATTTTGTGTCCCAGTGAGGCTCCTGACTATGCACATCTGACTCCACGTAACTGAGACCTTGCCTGATTATCTCAAGCTCTCTTTCTTCACTAAGAGTCATGTCTTTGCCTCCTGGTTGACAGTTACCACAACGACATCCTCCACACATGGGTTCACAGGCCGCACCAATGCTGTCCCACTTCCACCAGTCCAAGAACTCTTTGCCAATAACAGTGGTTTTAGTTTCAGCTCTAGATTCTTGCATCTCAGCAATTTCTTGATACTTTGCTGCTGTGATTCTCATAGATCGTGCAAAATGAGTTTCAGAATTGTGCAGGGCCATGTCCACTACTTCACAGAGGTCTGGATGTGCTCCTCCAACGGTCTTTCCTAAAGGGCTCTCCCACAGGACAAGATCTCCTACTACCTTTACTCTCTGTGGAGCAAGTCTTCCTTCCCGGTGGCTTATGAGAAGCTCAA
The DNA here is from genome assembly GCF_020615455.1 of Coregonus clupeaformis. Classification (NCBI taxonomy): domain Eukaryota; kingdom Metazoa; phylum Chordata; class Actinopteri; order Salmoniformes; family Salmonidae; genus Coregonus; species Coregonus clupeaformis. The sequence continues at coordinate 569,861 of NW_025533640.1, forward strand.
CATGTTCTGGTCTGTGAAGGTCTTCCAGGTTGGTATCGGGGAAGAACTTCTTGAGGTGTTGTGCTTTGATTGCTCTGTGAACTTTTGCAATTTCATCCAACCCATAACAGATCAGCTCATGAGCTTTCTCCGTGCCTCTTGGTGTCTTGACTCTCACCTTGAGTAAGTATCTTTTGGTCTTCACCTTCATGGCCATGCCTCCAACTCCATGGACGACTAGTGTGATCCTTTCACTTCGAAGCTTCAGTCTACTGGCGGCTGTGTGAGTGATGTAGTTGGTGTCTGATGCTAAGTCAATGAGAGTTCCAATTTTCTGCCCTGCGTTAGTAGTTACTTCGAGAAGCATAAGAATAACTGGTAATTCACGTGTGCTTGAGTCCATTACCCCAGGAAGGCTTCCTCCAGTGCAGTGTGATTTTGCCATGTTGGTGAAAGCATTCCTGAATTTTTCTGCCATGTCCGGGGTGAGCTCACGATTAATCTCTCTTGCTCCTCTGTGAATGTTTGCCTCCTGGTGCTGGGTTTTTCCACTTTCACGTATTCTTTCCTCTTAGCCCCTCCTTTAAGGCAGAGAAAGAAATGGTGATCCGAGGAGCTTCCTCTTTTGCAGTCTCTGTTTCTGCAAAGGTAAGTGTCCGTACATTCCTCATCCTCTCCATGACATCTGAGGCATCTTCTGCATGCTCCCAGTCTTTCGACAGCATTCAGCTTCTCACTAGGCTTTAGTTCTTCGCACACAACGCATCCTCCCTTTCTCGTGGACCTTGTGGAAGCATACCGCTTCTCCGGGTACGTAGCTTTCTTTTCAGGTTTTTCACTTACACCCAACTGGTCTAGTTTCTCCAGTATGTCCTCTTGTGTCTTTAAAAATCTTAGAAGGCTGTCGAAGTGATTGTCAGGTGTGACTCCATTTCTTGGGTTGACCATGAATGTCTGCCAGTCCCTCTTCATGTTATCCGGTAGCTTGCTCTCTATGGATCTGATGACAAGGGGATTCTTTATGGCTCCACTGCTTTCGAGCTCCGTGAGGTCATTCAGGGCCTTTTCCACAGCTTGAATCAGGTCAATAACCTTCCTTGGTTGGTGTGACTTTAAAGGAGGGATCCTCTCCAGGTCCTCAATTATCTCCAAAGCAATTGTTGGCTTGTTTCCATACCGGTTTTGGAGTACTCTAAACATGTCTTCAGCACTGTTATATGATGACAGGCGCAGGTCTCTACATATTCTCTCGTCCACACTGTCAAGAAGTTGAAACTTCTTCACCTCCACTGAACCAGTCGGCTCTCCCTGCTTTTGCAGGCTCTCCCAGTCTTTCCTCCATCTGTGGAAATTCCTCCTAAGCCCAGTGAATTTAGGTAGACTGGTTGGTTTTATTCTCACCACTGGTTGTGGGACTGCTCTTGGTTGAAGCTCTGTAGGTCTTCTGTCCTCTTCTGCAATTCTCTGTGCGATGAGGAATTCTGTTCTTTTGGCCTCGAGGTTACTGCCGAATATTCTCAGATCTTTTACTCTGCCTTTCAGATCTGCAGTCTCATCGTGTGGGACCCATTTTTCCCAGTCTTTCAGGCTTTCACTTGCATCATGGATTAGCTTCCTCGCTCTTTCCAGCTGTAGTTCATAGCCGTCCTTGTTAATAGCAGTGACGGGGGTTTCTTTGGCTCTGTCACAGGCTTTCTCCGCTTCTTGGATTGCAAAGTCTACCTCCTCTTTACCGTATCTTGGCCAGAGGTTGAATTGACTGCCTCTCGGATTTCCTCCAATTTCATGTCGCACTCTTCAATCGTCCTTTCAAGATCAGCCTGCTGGTCCTTGTCGAGCTTGACCTCTTCATCTCCCTTAGTTCCCGCTTCAGCCAGTAGGCCAGCCGCGTAGTCATCATTTGAATCACCGACACTTCTAGCCAGGGAACTGAGCTTGCTGAACTCCTCTTGTAGTTCATGCTTAATCATACCAGCTGCAGCTTTACTCAGGTAGTTCGCTTGTCTGGTGAAAGCAGATTTGGCTAAGGTCCGCTCTTGCTTCAGTTGCTTGACTGTTTTCCCAAAAGTTTCCTTGGCCATGGTGTAGAGTTTCACAGGCAATTCTTCCTTTGCGTCGACAGCTTGACTTCAGGCCTTTGATCCTCGTCCTCACTGCCGCTGGTTATCAACTGTCAAGTTCTGCGTGATTTCTGGCTGACCACAGCTCTGCCCAAACTTGAAAACGGCTTTATCCTTGATGAACGCAAAGGACAACTCAAAACTGTTCACTTTATGATTTTTTATTGTCACAAAGATGGAACAGAATAGGTTGATAACCTTCAAAACACACAAACAAAACCCATGGATTAGTTACAAATACCTCTCAATTCCACTTTCTCAAAAATAAGCATAAACTAATGTTACTGAATCCTCAACCTAACCAAACAATCATTTCATCATTTAGATTAACCTAGGATCATTGCAAGTTAATAATTAAATATCAATATCATAATTAAACATTTAACAATACACATGATTATAGTAACGTTACTGTCAAGTACTACGTTCACATAATGAAGTCTTACTATTTAATTTAATTAATAATTGTATTGTATGTTACAACCAAACAAAAGGGCATATAGAAGCATGAATTCACAACACATTCTGTCCTACCAGTTGCGTCTTTGGATGATCAGGAGCTGTGGTCATTGGTATCTCTTCTCAGGAATGAGTGAGAGCCAAGTAAGCTTTTACCAAACATTTCGATGCCATGCACATGCACTGCTTGTGGGTGTGCACGTTAATATGGTCCCCAGAGCACTTCCTGGTGGTTGGTTTCAACAGCTCCGGTTGCATGGTTGCCCCTGCAGGTTGGGAGTGCTTTGAGCACCCTGGATGGATTTAGGCTTGAGTGCTCGGTATAGCTTGTAGTCAGGAATTGACACAACAGTTATATTGTTTTCACTTCACCATTTGGAGCAATTCTATGTGTAGAATAACTTCAACTTTTTTTTGGGAAAAGCAATGTCAGAAGTTGGATTTGAACCCACGCCTCCTATCGGAGACCAGAATGCCCCTATATTTAGGAAGGCTGCTCACCTTTAGTAACGCCTTAGACCACTCAGCCATCCTGACAACTGAATGATGTAGGCAATTGATGACATATCAAACTATTATTCCAGTTTCATGTGTTTTCTTTTCACAGTTGATGACATGTATTAAACTCTTAATCACTGTTATATTGTTTTCACTTCACCATTTGGAGCAATTCTCTGTGTAGAATAACTTCTACTTTTTTTAGAGAAAAGCAATGTCAGAAGTGGGATTTGAACCCACGCCTCCTATCGGAGACCAGAATGCCCATATATTTAGGAAGGCTGCTCACCTTGAGTCTGGCGCCTTAGACCACTCGGCCATCCTGACAACTGTATGAGCATCCATTTATTTTTTATTTTTTTACTTTTCTGTAACATGAAGTCTGAACTGTAGGTTGGATACAAGCGGGACTTTAGCAACAAAGAATAGAATAAGAATTTTTTTTTAAACTTAATAAATCATATCTTAAAAAGTATTTTTTTTAAAGGAAATTGCATAAGTGAATTCAAATGTAGGCAATTGATGATATATCAAACTATTATTCCAGTTTCATGTGTTTTCTTTTCACAGTTGATGACATGTATCAAACTCTTAATCACTGTAGGTTGTATACGAGCGGGACTTTAGCAACAAAGAATAGAATATGAAAAAATGCTAAAACTTAATTAATCATATGTTAAAAAGTATTTTTTTAAAGGAAATTACGTAAGTGAATTCAAATGTAGGCAATTGATGACATATCAAACTATTATTCCAGTTTCATGTGTTTTCTTTTCACAGTTGATGACATGTATCAAACTCTTAATCACTGTAGGTTGGATACGAGCGGGACTTTAGCAACAAAGAATAGAATATGAAAAAATGCTAAAACTTAATTAATCATATGTTAAAAAGTATTTTTTTAAAGGAAATTACGTAAGTGAATTCAAATGTAGGCAATTGATGACATATCAAACTATTATTCCAGTTTCATGTGTTTTCTTTTCAAACTCTTAATCACTGTTATATTGTTTTCACTTCACCATTTGGAGCAATTCTATGTGTAGAATAACTTCTTCTTTTTTTAGGGAAAAGAAATGTCAGAAGTGGGATTTGAACCCACACCTCCTATCGGAGACCAGAATGCCCCTATATTTAGGAAGGCTGCTCACCTTGAGTCTGGCGCCTTAGACCACTCGGCCATCCTGACAACTGTATGATGTAGGCAATTGATGACATATCAAACTATTATTCCAGTTTCATGTCTTTTCTTTTCACAGTTGATGACATGTATCAAACTCTTAATCACTGTTATATTGTTTTCACTTCACCATTTGGAGCAATTCTATGTGTAGAATAACTTCTTCTTTTTTTAGGGAAAAGCAATGTCAGAAGTGGGATTTGAACCCACACCTCCTATCGGAGACCAGAATGCCCCTATATTTAGGAAGGCTCCTCACCTTGACTCTGGCGCCTTAGACCACTCGGCAATCCTGACAACTGTATGAAATCTATTTATTTTTAATTGTTTTACTTTTCTGTAACATGAAGTCTGAACTGTAGGTTGGATACAAGCAGGACTTTAGCAACAAAGAATATAATAAGAAAAAATGCTAAAACTTAATAAATCATATCTTAAAAAGTATTTTTTTAAAGAAAATTGCATAAGTGAATTCAAATGTAGGCAATTGATGACATATCAAACTATTATTCCAGTTTCATGTGTTTTCTTTTCACAGTTGATGACATGTATCAAACTCTTAATCACTGTTATATTGTTTTCACTTCACCATTTGGAGCAATTCTCTGTGTAGAATAACTTCTACTTTTTTTTAGAGAAAAGGAATGTCAGAAGTGGGATTTGAACCCACGCCTCCTATCGGAGACCAGAATGCCCCTACATTTAGGAAGGCTGCTCACCTTGAGTCTGGCGCCTTAGACCACTCGGCCATCCTGACAACTGTATGAGAATCCATTTATTTTTAATTTTTTTTACTTTTCTGTAACATGAAGTCTGAACTGTAGGTTGGATACAAGCGGGACTTTAGCAACAAAGAATAGAATAAGAAAAAATGCTAAAACTTAATAAATCATATATTAAAAAGTATTTTTTTAAAGGAAATTGCATAAGTGAATTCAAATGTAGGCAATTGATGACATATCAAACTATTATTCCAGTTTCATGTGTTTTCTTTTCACAGTTGATGACATGTATCAAACTCTTAATCACTGTAGGTTGGATACGAGCGGGACTTTAGCAACAAAGAATTGAATATGAAAAAATGCTAAAACTTAATAAATCATATATTAAAAAGTATTTTTTTAAAGGGTATTGCATACGTGAATTCAAATATAGGCAATTGATGACATATCAAACTATTATTCCAGTTTCATGTCTTTTCTTTTCACAGTTGATGACATGTATCAAACTCTTAATCACTGTTATATTGTTTTCACTTCACCATTTGGAGCAATTCTATGTGTAGAATAACTTCTACTTTTTTTAGGGAAAAGCAATGTCAGAAGTGGGATTTGAACCCACGCCTCCTATCGGAGACCAGAATGCCCCTATATTTAGGAAGGCTGCTCACCTTGAGTCTGGCGCCTTAGACCACTCGGCCATCCTGACAACTGTATGATGTAGGCAATTGATGACATATCAAACTATTATTCCAGTTTCATGTATTTTCTTTTCACAGTTGATGACATGTATCAAACTCTTAATCACTGTTATATTGTTTTCACTTCACCATTTGGAGCAATTCTATGTGTAGAATAACTTCTTCTTTTTTTAGGGAAAAGCAATGTCAGAAGTGGGATTTGAACCCACGCCTCCTATCGGAGACCAGAATGCCCCTATATTTAGGAAGGCTGCTCACCTTGAGTCTGGCGCCTTAGACCACTCGGCCATCCTGACAACTGAATGAATTCATTTATTTTTAATTGTTTTACTTTTCTGTAACATGAAGTCTGAACTGTAGGTTGGATACAAGCGGGACTTTAGCAACAAAGAATAGAATAAGAAAAAATGCTAAAACTTAATAAATCATATCTTAAAAAGTATTTTTTTAAAGAAAATTGCATAAGTGAATTCAAATGTAGGCAATTGATGACATATCAAACTATTATTCCAGTTTCATGTGTTTTCTTTTCACAGTTGATGACATGTATCAAACTCTTAATCACTGTTATATTGTTTTCACTTCACCATTTGGAGCAATTCTCTGTGTAGAATAACTTCTACTTTTTTTAGGGAAAAGGAATGTCAGAAGTGGGATTTGAACCCACGCCTCCTATCGGAGACCAGAATGCCCCTATATTTAGGAAGGCTGCTCACCTTGAGTCTGGCGCCTTAGACCACTCGGCCATCCTGACAACTGTATGAGCATCCATTTATTTTTAATTTTTTTACTTTTCTGTAACATGAAGTCTGAACTGTAGGTTGGATACAAGCGGGACTTTAGCAACAAAGAATAGAATAAGAAAAAATGCTAAAACTTAATAAATCATATCTTAAAAAGTATTTTTTTAAAGGAAATTGCATAAGTGAATTCAAATGTAGGCAATTGATGACATATCAAACTATTATTCCAGTTTCATGTGTTTTCTTTTCACAGTTGATGACATGTATCAAACTCTTAATCACTGTAGGTTGGATACGAGCGGGACTTTAGCAACAAAGAATTGAATATGAAAAAAATGCTAAAACTTAATTAATCATATATTAAAAAGTATTTTTTTAAAGGAAATTACATAAGTGAATTCAAATGTAGGCAATTGATGACATATCAAACTATTATTCCAGTTTCATGTATTTTCTTTTCACAGTTGATGACATGTATCAAACTCTTAATCACTGTTATATTGTTTTCACTTCACCATTTGGAGCAATTCTCTGTGTAGAATAACTTCTACTTTTTTTAGGGAAAAGCAATGTCAGAAGTGGGATTTGAACCCACGCCTCCTATCGGAGACCAGAATGCCCCTATATTTAGGAAGGCTGCTCACCTTGAGTCTGGCGCCTTAGACCACTCGGCCATCCTGACAACTGTATGAATTTTTTTTTTTTTTTATTTTAATAACAAAGTAGTGTAAAAAAAAAAAAATGTAGGCAATTGATGACATATCAAACTATTATTCCAGTTTCATGTGTTTTCTTTTCACAGTTGATGACATGTATCAAACTCTTAATCACTGTTATATTGTTTTCACTTCACCATTTGGAGCAATTCTCTGTGTAGAATAACTTCTACTTTTTTAGGGAAAAGCAATGTCAGAAGTGGGATTTGAACCCACACCTCCTATCGGAGACCAGAATGCCCCTATATTTAGGAAGGCTCCTCACCTTGAGTCTGGCGCCTTAGACCACTCGGCAATCCTGACAACTGTATGAAATCTATTTATTTTTAATTGTTTTACTTTTCTGTAACATGAAGTCTGAACTGTAGGTTGGATACAAGCAGGACTTTAGCAACAAAGAATATAATAAGAAAAAATGCTAAAACTTAATAAATCATATCTTAAAAATTATTTTTTTTAAGAAAATTGCATAAGTGAATTCAAATGTAGGCAATTGATGACATATCAAACTATTATTCCAGTTTCATGTGTTTTCTTTTCACAGTTGATGACATGTATCAAACTCTTAATCACTGTAGGTTGTATACGAGCGGGACTTTAGCAACAAAGAATAGAATATGAAAAAATGCTAAAACTTCATTAATCATATGTTAAAAAGTATTTTTTAAAGGAAATTACGTAAGTGAATTCAAATGTAGGCAATTGATGACATATCAAACTATTATTCCAGTTTCATGTGTTTTCTTTGTCAAACTCTTAATCACTGTTATATTGTTTTCACTTCACCATTTGGAGCAATTCTATGTGTAGAATAACTTCTTCTTTTTTAGGGAAAAGCAATGTCAGAAGTGGGATTTGAACCCACGCCTCCTATCGGAGACCAGAATGCCCCTATATTTAGGAAGGCTGCTCACCTTGAGTCTGGCGCCTTAGACCACTCGGCCATCCTGACAACTGTATGAATAAAATGTAGGCAATTGATGACATATCAAACTATTATTCCAGTTTCATGTGTTTTCTTTTCACAGTTGATGACATGTATCAAACTCTTAATCACTGTTATATTGTTTTCACTTCACCATTTGGAGCAATTCTCTGTGTAGAATAACTTCTACTTTTTTTAGGAAAAAAATGTCAGAAGTGGGATTTGAACCCACACCTCCTATCGGAGACCAGAATGCCCCTATATTTAGGAAGGCTCCTCACCTTGACTCTGGCGCCTTAGACCACTCGGCAATCCTGACAACTGTATGAGAATCCATTTATTTTTAATTTTTTTTACTTTTCTGTAACATGAAGTCTGAACTGTAGGTTGGATACAAGCGGGACTTTAGCAACAAAGAATAGAATAAGAAAAAATGCTAAAACTTAATAAATCATATATTAAAAAGTATTTTTTTAAAGGAAATTGCATAAGTGAATTCAAATGTAGGCAATTGATGACATATCAAACTATTATTCCAGTTTCATGTGTTTTCTTTTCACAGTTGATGACATGTATCAAACTCTTAATCACTGTTATATTGTTTTCACTTCACCATTTGGAGCAATTCTCTGTGTAGAATAACTTCTACTTTTTTAAGAGAAAAGGAATGTCAGAAGTGGGATTTGAACCCACTCCTCCTATCGGAGACCAGAATGCCCCTACATTTAGGAAGGCTGCTCACCTTGAGTCTGGCGCCTTAGACCACTCGGCCATCCTGACAACTGTATGAGCATCCATTTATTTTTAATTTTTTTTACTTTTCTGTAACATGAAGTCTGAACTGTAGGTTGGATACAAGCGGGACTTTAGCAACAAAGAATAGAATAAGAAAAAATGCTAAAACTTAATAAATCATATATTAAAAAGTATTTTTTTAAAGGAAATTGCATAAGTGAATTCAAATGTAGGCAATTGATGACATATCAAACTATTATTCCAGTTTCATGTGTTTTCTTTTCACAGTTGATGACATGTATCAAACTCTTAATCACTGTAGGTTCGATACGAGCGGGACTTTAGCAACAAAGAATTGAATATGAAAAAATGCTAAAACTTAATTAATCATATATTAAAAAGTATTTTTTTAAAGGAAATTGCATAAGTGAATTCAAATGTAGGCAATTGATGACATATCAAACTATTATTCCAGTTTCATGTTTTTCTTTTCACAGTTGATGACATGTATCAAACTCTTAATCACTGTTATTTTGTTTTCACTTCACCATTTGGAGCAATTCTCTGTGTAGAATAACTTCTACTTTTTTTAGGGAAAAGCAATGTCAGAAGTGGGATTTGAACCCACGCCTCCTATCGGAGACCAGAATGCCCCTATATTTAGGAAGGCTGCTCACCTTGAGTCTGGCGCCTTAGACCACTCGGCCATCCTGACAACTGTATGAAATCCATTTATTTTTACTTTTTTTTACTTTTCTGTAACATGAAGTCTGAACTGTAGGTTGGATACAAGCGGGACTTTAGCAACAAAGAATATAATAAGAAAAAATTCTAAAACTTAATAAATCATATATTAAAAATTATTTTTTTAAAGGAAATTGCATAAGTGAATTCAAATGTAGGCAATTGATGACATATCAAACTATTATTCCAGTTTCATGTGTTTTCTTTTCACAGTTGATGACATGTATCAAACTCTTAATCACTGTAGGTTGGATACGAGCGGGACTTTAGCAACAAAGAATTGAATATGAAAAAATGCTAAAACTGAATTAATCATATGTTAAAAAGTATTTTTTAAAGGAAATTACATAAGTGAATTCAAATGTAGGCAATTGATGACATATCAAACTATTATTCCAGTTTCATGTGTTTTCTTTCACAGGATGTTATCAAACTCTTAATCACTGTTATATTGTTTTCACTTCACCATTTGGAGCAATTCTATGTGTAGAATAACTTCTTCTTTTTTTAGGGAAAAGCAATGTCAGAAGTGGGATTTGAACCCACACCTCCTATCGGAGACCAGAATGCCCCTATATTTAGGAAGGCTGCTCACCTTGAGTCTGGCGCCTTAGACCACTCGGCCATCCTGACAACTGTATGATGTAGGCAATTGATGACATATCAAACTATTATTCCAGTTTCATGTCTTTTCTTTTCACAGTTGATGACATGTATCAAACTCTTAATCACTGTTATATTGTTTTCACTTCACCATTTGGAGCAATTCTATGTGTAGAATAACTTCTACTTTTTTTAGGGAAAAGCAATGTCAGAAGTGGGATTTGAACCCACGCCTCCTATCGGAGACCAGAATGCCCCTATATTTAGGAAGGCTGCTCACCTTGAGTCTGGCGCCTTAGACCACTCGGCCATCCTGACAACTGTATGAAATCCATTTATTTTTAATTGTTTTACTTTTCTGTAACATGAAGTCTGAACTGTAGGTTGGATACAAGCTGGACTTTAGCAACAAAGAATATAATAAGAAAAAATGCTAAAACTTAATAAATCATATATTAAAAATTATTTTTTAAAGGAAATTACGTAAGTGAATTCAAATGTAGGCAATTGATGACATATCAAACTATTATTCCAGTTTCATGTGTTTTCTTTTCACAGTTGATGACATGTATTAAACTCTTAATCACTGTTATATTGTTTTCACTTCACCATTTGGAGCAATTCTCTGTGTAGAATAACTTCTACTTTTTTTAGGGAAAAGGAATGTCAGAAGTGGGATTTGAACCCACGCCTCCTATCGGAGACCAGAATGCCCCTATATTTAGGAAGGCTGCTCACCTTGAGTCTGGCGCCTTAGACCACTCGGCCATCCTGACAACTGTATGAAATCCATTTATTTTTAATTTTTTTACTTTTCTGTAACATGAAGTCTGAACTGTAGGTTGGATACAAGCGGGACTTTAGCAACAAAGAATAGAATAAGAAAAAATGCTAAAACTTAATAAATCATATATTAAAAAGTATTTTTTTAAAGGAAATTGCAAAGTGAATTCAAATGTAGGCAATTGATGACATATCAAACTATTATTCCAGTTTCATGTGTTTTCTTTTCACAGTTGATGACATGTATCAAACTTAATCACTGTAGTATGAGGGACTTTAGCAACAAAGAATTGAATATGAAAAAATGCTAAAACTTAATAAATCATATATTAAAAAGTATTTTTTTAAAGGAAATTGCATAAGTGAATTCAAATGTAGGCAATTGATGACATATCAAACTATTATTCCAGTTTCATGTGTTTTCTTTTCACAGTTGATGACATGTATCAAACTCTTAATCACTGTTATATTGTTTTCACTTCACCATTTGGAGCAATTCTCTGTGTAGAATAACTTCTACTTTTTTTAGGGAAAAGCAATGTCAGAAGTGGGATTTGAACCCACGCCTCCTATCGGAGACCAGAATGCCCATATATTTAGGAAGGCTGCTCACCTTGAGTCTGGCGCCTTAGACCACTCGGCCATCCTGACAACTGTATGAGCATCCATTTATTTTTAATTTTTTTACTTTTCTGTAACATGAAGTCTGAACTGTAGGTTGGATACAAGCGGGACTTTAGCAACAAAGAATAGAATAAGAAAAAATGCTAAAACTTAATAAATCATATATTAAAAAGTATTTTTTTAAAGGAAATTGCATAAGTGAATTCAAATGTAGGCAATTGATGACATATCAAACTATTATTCCAGTTTCATGTGTTTTCTTTTCACAGTTGATGACATGTATCAAACTCTTAATCACTGTAGGTTGGATACGAGCGGGACTTTAGCAACAAAGAATTGAATATGAAAAAATGCTAAAACTTAATTAATCATATATTAAAAAGTATTTTTTTAAAGAAAATTGCATAAGTGAATTCAAATGTAGGCAATTGATGACATATCAAACTATTATTCCAGTTTCATGTGTTTTCTTTTCACAGTTGATGACATGTATCAAACTCTTAATCACTGTTATATTGTTTTCACTTCACCATTTGGAGCAATTCTCTGTGTAGAATAACTTCTACTTTTTTTAGGGAAAAGGAATGTCAGAAGTGGGATTTGAACCCACGCCTCCTATCGGAGACCAGAATGCCCCTATATTTAGGAAGGCTGCTCACCTTGAGTCTGGCGCCTTAGACCACTCGGCCATCCTGACAACTGTATGAGATCCATTTATTTATTTTTAATTTTTTTACTTTTCTGTAACATGAAGTCTGAACTGTAGGTTGGATACAAGCGGGACTTTAGCAACAAAGAATAGAATAAGAAAAATGCTAAAACTTAATAAATCATATCTTAAAAAGTATTTTTTTAAGGAAATTGCATAAGTGAATTCAAATGTAGGCAATTGATGACATATCAAACTATTATTCCAGTTTCATGTGTTTTCTTTTCACAGTTGATGACATGTATCAAACTCTTAATCACTGTTATTTTGTTTTCACTTCACCATTTGGAGCAATTCTCTGTGTAGAATAACTTCTACTTTTTTTAGGGAAAAGCAATGTCAGAAGTGGGATTTGAACCCACACCTCCTATCGGAGACCAGAATGCCCTATATTTAGGAAGGCTGCTCACCTTGAGTCTGGCGCCTTAGACCACTCGGCCATCCTGACAACTGTATGAGAATCCATTTATTTTTAATTTTTTTACTTTTCTGTAACATGAAGTCTGAACTGTAGGTTGGATACAAGCGGGACTTTAGCAACAAAGAATAGAATAAGAAAAAATGCTAAAACTTAATAAATCATATATTAAAAAGTATTTTTTTAAAGGAAATTGCATAAGTGAATTCAAATGTAGGCAATTGATGACATATCAAACTATTATTCCAGTTTCATGTGTTTTCTTTTCACAGTTGATGACATGTATCAAACTCTTAATCACTGTAGGTTGGATACGAGCGGGACTTTAGCAACAAAGAATTGAATATGAAAAAATGCTAAAACTTAATAAATCATATATTAAAAAGTATTTTTTTAAAGGAAATTGCATACGTGAATTCAAATATAGGCAATTGATGACATATCAAACTATTATTCCAGTTTCATGTGTTTTCTTTTCACAGTTGATGACATGTATCAAACTCTTAATCACTGTTATTTTGTTTTCACTTCACCATTTGGAGCAATTCTCTGTGTAGAATAACTTCTACTTTTTTTAGGGAAAAGCAATGTCAGAAGTGGGATTTGAACCCACGCCTCCTATCGGAGACCAGAATGCCCATATATTTAGGAAGGCTGCTCACCTTGAGTCTGGCGCCTTAGACCACTCGGCCACCCTGACAACTGTATGAGCATCCATTTTATTTTTATTTTTTTACTTTTCTGTAACATGAAGTCTGAACTGTAGGTTGGATACAAGCGGGACTTTAGCAACAAAGAATAGAATAAGAAAAAATGCTAAAACTTAATTAATCATATATTAAAAAGTATTTTTTTAAAGGAAATTGCATACGTGAATTCAAATGTAGGCAATTGATGACATATCAAACTATTATTCCAGTTTCATGTGTTTTCTTTTCACAGTTGATGACATGTATCAAACTCTTAATCACTGTTATTTTGTTTTCACTTCACCATTTGGAGCAATTCTCTGTGTAGAATAACTTCTACTTTTTTGGGGAAAAGCAATGTCAGAAGTGGGATTTGAACCCACGCCTCCTATCGGAGACCAGAATGCTCTTATTTAGGAAGGCTGCTCACCTTGAGTCTGGCGCCTTAGACCACTCGGCCATCCTGACAACTGTTGATGTAGGCAATTATGACATATCAAACTATTATTCCAGTTTAATGTGTTTTCTTTTCAGAGTTGATTACATTTACATTTTACATTTTAGTCATTTAGCAGACGCTCTTATCCAGAGCGACTTACAGGAGCAATTAGGGTTAAGTGCCTTGCTCAAGGGCACATTTACGTCATTTAGCAGACGCTCTTATCCAGAGCGACTCACCAATTGGTGCGTTCACCCTATAGCCAGTGGGATAACCACTTTACAATTTTTTTGGGGGGGGTAGAAGGATTACTTTATCCTATCCCAGGTATTCCTTAAAGAGGTGGGGTTTGAAATGTCTCCGGAAGGTGGTGAGTGACTCCGCTGTCCTGGCGTCGTGAGGGAGCTTGTTCCACCATTGGGGTGCCAGAGCAGCGAACAGTTTTGACTGGGCTGAGCGGGAACTATGCTTCCGCAGAGGAAGGGGAGCCAGCAGGCCAGAGGTGGATGAACGCAATGCCCTCGTTTGGGTGTAGGGACTGATCAGAGCCCGAAGGTACAGAGGTGCCGTTCCCCTCACTGCTCCATAGGCAAGCACCATGGTCTTGTAGCGGATGCGAGCTTCAACTGGAAGCCAGTGGAGTGTGCGGAGGAGGGGGGTGACGTGAGAGAACTTGGGAAGGTTGAACACCAGACGGGCTGCGGCATTCTGGATGAGTTGTAGGGGTTTAATGGCACAGGCAGGGAGGCCAGCCAACAGCGAGTTGCAGTAGTCCAGACGGGAGATGACAAGTGCCTGGATTAGGACCTGTGCCGCTTCCTGTGTAAGGCAGGGTCGTACTCTCGAATGTTGTTGATGACATGTATCAAACTCTTAATCACTGTTATATTGTTTTCACTTCACCATTTGGAGCAATTCTCTGTGTAGAATAACTTCTACTTTTTTTAGAGAAAAGCAATGTCAGAAGTGGGATTTGAACCCACTCCTCCTATCGGAGACCAGAATGCCCCTATATTTAGGAAGGCTGCTCACCTTGAGTCTGGCACCTTAGACCACTCGGCCATCCTGACAACTGTATGAGCATCCATTTATTTTTAATTTTTTTACTTTTCTGTAACATGAAGTCTGAACTGTAGGTTGGATACAAGCGGGACTTTAGCAAAAAAGAATAGAATAAGAAAAAATGCTAAAACTTAATAAATCATATATTAAAAAGTATTTTTTTAAAGGAAATTGCATAAGTGAATTCAAATGTAGGCAATTGATGACATATCAAACTATTATTCCAGTTTCATGTAATTTCTTTTCACAGTTGATGACATGTATCAAACTCTTAATCACTGTTATATTGTTTTCACTTCACCATTTGGAGCAATTCTCTGTGTAGAATAACTTCTACTTTTTTTAGGGAAAAGCAATGTCAGAAGTGGGATTTGAACCCACGCCTCCTATCAGAGACCAGGATGCCCATATATTTAGGAAGGCTGCTCACCTTGAGTCTGGCGCCTTAGACCACTCGGCCATCCTGACAACTGTATGAGCATCCATTTTATTTTTATTTTTTTACTTTTCTGTAACATGAAGTCTGAACTGTAGGTTGGATACAAGCGGGACTTTAGCAACAAAGAATATAATAAGAAAAAATGCAAAAACTTAATAAATGATATATTAAAAAATATTTTTTTAAAGGAAATTGCATAAGTGAATTCAAATGTAGGCAATTGATGACATATCAAACTATTATTCCAGTTTCATGTGTTTTCTTTTCACAGTTGATGACATGTATCAAACTCTTAATCACTGTTATTTTGTTTTCACTTCACCATTTGGAGCAATTCTCTGTGTAGAATAACTTCTACTTTTTTAGAGAAAAGCAATGTCAGAAGTGGGATTTGAACCCACTCCTCCTATCGGAGACCAGAATGCCCATATATTTAGGAAGGCTGCTCACCTTGAGTCTGGCGCCTTAGACCACTCGGCCATCCTGACAACTGTATGAGCATCCATTTATTTTTATTTTTTTTTACTTTTCTGTAACATGAAGTCTGAACTGTAGGTTGGATACAAGCGGGACTTTAGCAACAAAGAATAGAATAAGATTTTTTTTTTAAACTTAATAAATCATATCTTAAAAAGTATTTTTTTTTAAGGAAATTGCATAAGTGAATTCAAATGTAGGCAATTGATGACATATCAAACTATTATTCCAGTTTCATGTGTTTTCTTTTCACAGTTGATGACATGTATCAAACTCTTAATCACTGTAGGTTGGATACGAGCGGGACTTTAGCAATAAATAATTGAATATGAAAAAATGCTAAAACTTAATTAATCATATATTAAAAAGTATTTTTTAAAGGAAATTGCATAAGTGAATTCAAATGTAGGCAATTGATGACATATCAAACTATTATTCCAGTTTCATGTGTTTTCTTTTCACAGTTGATGACATGTATCAAACTCTTAATCACTGTTATATTGTTTTCACTTCACCATTTGGAGCAATTCTCTGTGTAGAATAACTTCTACTTTTTTTAGGGAAAAGCAATGTCAGAAGTGGGATTTGAACCCACGCCTCCTATCGGAGACCAGAATGCCCCTATATTTAGGAAGGCTGCTCACCTTGAGTCTGGCGCCTTAGACCACTCGGCCATCCTGACAACTGTATGAAATACATAAAATTTATTTTTAATTGTTTTCTTTTCTGTGACATGTTAAAGTCTGAAACTGTAGGTTGGATACGAGCGGGACTTTAGCAACAAAGAATAGAATAAGAAAAAAATGCTAAAACTTAATAAATCATATCTTAAAAAGTATTTTTTTAAAGGAAATTGCGTAAGTGAATTCAAATGTAGGCAATTGATGACATATCAAACTATTATTCCAGTTTCATGTGTTTTCTTTGTGAGATCAAACTCTTAATCACTGTTATATTGTTTTCACTTCACCATTTGGAGCAATTCTATGTGTAGAATAACTCTTTTTTAGGGAAAAGCAATGTCAGAAGTGGGATTTGAACCACACCTGCTATCGGAGACCAGAATGCCCTATATTTAGGAAGGCTGCTCACTTGTCTGGCGCCTTAGAACCGGACATCCTGACAAGTGTATGATGTAGGCAATTGATGACATATCAAACTATTATTCCAGTTTCATGTGTTTTCTTTTCACAGTTGATGACATGTATCAAACTCTTAATCACTGTTATATTGTTTTCACTTCACCATTTGGAGCAATTCTCTGTGTAGAATAACTTCTACTTTTTTTAGGGAAAAGTAATGTCAGAAGTGGGATTTGAACCCACGCCTCCTATCGGAGACCAGAATGCCCCTATATTTAGGAAGGCTGCTCACCTTGAGTCTGGCGCCTTAGACCACTCGGCCATCCTGACAACTGTATGAAATCCATTTATTTTTAATTGTTTTACTTTTCTGTAACATGAAGTCTGAACTGTAGGTTGGATACAAGCAGGACTTTAGCAACAAATAATAGAATAAGAAAAAATGCTAAAACTTAATAAATCATATCTTAAAAAGTATTTTTTTTAAGGAAATTGCAAAAGTGAATTCAAATGTAGGCAATTGATGACATATCAAACTATTATTCCAGTTTCATGTGTTTTCTTTTCACAGTTGATGACATGTATCAAACTTTTAATCACTGTTATATTGTTTTCACTTCACCATTTGGAGCAATTCTCTGTGTAGAATAACTTCTACTTTTTTTAGAGAAAAGGAATGTCAGAAGTGGGATTTGAACCCACTCCTCCTATCGGAGACCAGAATGCCAGTACATTTAGGAAGGCTGCTCACCTTGAGTCTGGCGCCTTAGACCACTCGGCCATCCTGACAACTGTATGAGCATCCATTTTTATTTATTTTTATTTTTTACTTTTCTGTAACATGAAGTCTGAACTGTAGGTTGGATACAAGCGGGACTTTAGCAACAAAGAATAGAATAAGAAAAAATGCTAAAACTTAATAAATCATATCTTAAAAAGTATTTTTTTTAAAGGAAATTGCATAAGTGAATTCAAATGTAGGCAATTGATGACATATCAAACTATTATTCCAGTTTCATGTGTTTTCTTTTCACAGTTGATGACATGTATCAAACTCTTAATCACTGTTATATTGTTTTCACTTCACCATTTGGAGCAATTCTCTGTGTAGAATAACTTCTACTTTTTTAGAGAAAAGCAATGTCAGAAGTGGGATTTGAACCCACGCCTCCTATCGGAGACCAGAATGCCCATATATTTAGGAAGGCTGCTCACCTTGAGTCTGGTGCCTTAGACCACTCGGCCATCCTGACAACTGTATGAAATCCATTTATTTTTAATTTTTTTACTTTTCTGTAACATGAAGTCTGAACTGTAGGTTGGATACAAGCGGGACTTTAGCAACAAAGAATAGAATAAGAAAAAATGCTAAAACTTAATAAATCATATCTTAAAAAGTATTTTTTTAAAGGAAATTGCATAAGTGAATTCAAATGTAGGCAATTGATGACATATCAAACTATTATTCCAGTTTCATGTGTTTTCTTTTCACAGTTGATGACATGTATCAAACTCTTAATCACTGTAGGTTGGATACGAGCGGGACTTTAGCAACAAAGAATTGAATATGAAAAAATGCTAAAACTTAATTAATCATATATTAAAAAGTATTTTTTTAAAGGAAATTGCATAAGTGAATTCAAATGTAGGCAATTGATGACATATCAAACTATTATTCCAGTTTCATGTATTTTCTTTTCACAGTTGATGACATGTATCAAACTCTTAATCACTGTTATATTGTTTTCACTTCACCATTTGGAGCAATTCTATGTGTAGAATAACTTCTTCTTTTTTTAGGGAAAAGCAATGTCAGAAGTGGGATTTGAACCCACACCTCCTATCGGAGACCAGAATGCCCCTATATTTAGGAAGGCTGCTCACCTTGAGTCTGGCGCCTTAGACCACTCGGCCATCCTGACAACTGTATGAGGCAATTGATGACATATCAACTATTATTGTTTATTTTTTTCTTTTCAGTTGTGACATGTTAACTCTTAATCACTGTTATATTGGTTACAACTTGACCATTTGGAGCAACTATGTGTAGAATAAAGGAAAAAGCAATGTAAGAAGTATTTGAACATCATATCTAGACCAGAATGTCTTATTTAGGAAGGCGCACCTTGGCTTAGACCACTCAGCCATCCTGACAACTGTGTGATGTAGGCAATTGATGACATATCAAACTATTATTCCAGTTTCATGTGTTTTCTTTTCAGAGTTGATGACATGTATTAAACTCTTAATCACTGTTATATTGTTTTCACTTCACCATTTGGAGCAATTCTCTGTGTAGAATAACTTCTACTTTTTTTAGAGAAAAGCAATGTCAGAAGTGGGATTTGAACCCACTCCTCCTATCGGAGACCAGAATGCCCATATATTTAGGAAGGCTGCTCACCTTGAGTCTGGCGCCTTAGACCACTCGGCCATCCTGACAACTGAATGAATTCATTTATTTTAGAAAAATTTACTTTTCTGTAACATGAAGTCTGAACTGTAGGTTGGACACAAGCGGGACTTTAGCAACAAAGAACAGAATAAGAAAAAATGCTAAAACTTAATAAATCATATCTTAAAAAGTATTTTTTTAAAGAAAATTGCATAAGTGAATTCAAATGTAGGCAATTGATGACATATCAAACTATTATTCCAGATTCATGTGTTTTATTTTCACAGTTGATGACATGTATTAAAATCTTAATCACTGTTATTTTGTTTTCACTTCACCATTTGGAGCAATTCTCTGTGTAGAATAATTTCTACTTTTTTTAGGGAAAAGAAATGTCAGAAGTGGGATTTGAACCCACGCCTCCTGTCGGAGACCAGAATGCCCATATATTTAGGAAGGCTGCTCATCTTGAGTCTGGTGCCTTAGACCACTCGGCCATCCTGACAACTGTATGAGCATCCATTTTTATTTTTTATTTTTTTACTTTTCTGTAACATGAAGTCTGAACTGTAGGTTGGATACGAGCGGGACTTTAGCAACAAAGAATAGAATATGAAAAAATGCTAAAACTTAATTAATCATATGTTAAAAAGTATTTTTTTAAAGGAAATTACGTAAGTGAATTCAAATGTAGGCAATTGATGACATATCAAACTATTATTCCAGTTTCATGTGTTTTCTTTTCACAGTTGATGACATGTATTAAACTCTTAATCACTGTTATTTTGTTTTCACTTCACCATTTGGAGCAATTCTCTGTGTAGAATAACTTATAATTTTTTGGGGAAAAGCAATGTCAGAAGTGGGATTTGAACCCACGCCTCCTATCGGAGACCAGAATGCCCTATATTTAGGAAGGCTGCTCACCTTGAGTCTGGCGCCTTAGACCACTCAGCCATCCTGACAACTGTGTGATGTAGGCAATTGATGACATATCAAACTATTATTCCAGTTTCATGTGTTTTCTTTTCAGAGTTGATTACATTTACATTTTACATTTTAGTCATTTAGCAGACGCTCTTATCCAGAGCGACTTACAGGAGCAATTAGGGTTAAGTGCCTTGCTCAAGGGCACATTTACGTCATTTAGCAGACGCTCTTATCCAGAGCGACTCACCAATTGGTGCGTTCACCCTATAGCCAGTGGGATAACCACTTTACAATTTTTTTGGGGGTAGAAGGATTACTTTATCCTATCCCCGGTATTCCTTAAAGAGGTGGGGTTTCAAATGTCTCCGGAAGGTGGTGAGTGACTCCGCTGTCCTGGCGTCGTGAGGGAGCTTGTTCCACCATTGGGGTGCCAGAGCAGCGAACAGTTTTGACTGGGCTGAGCGGGAACTATAGCTTCCGCAGAGGAAGGGAGCCAGCAGGCCAGAGGTGGATGAACGCAATGCCCCTCGTTTGGGTGTAGGGACTGATCAGAGCCCGAAGGTACAGAGGTGCCGTTCCCCTCACTGCTCCATAGGCAAGCACCATGGTCTTGTAGCGGATGCGAAGCTTCAACTGGAAGCCAGTGGAGTGTGCGGAGGAGGGGGGTGACGGAGAGAACTTGGGAAGGTTGAACACCAGACGGGCTGCGGCATTCTGGATGAGTTGTAGGGGTTTAATGGCACAGGCAGGGAGGCCAGCCAACAGCGAGTTGCAGTAGTCCAGACGGGAGATGACAAGTGCCTGGATTAGGACCTGTGCCGCTTCCTGTGTAAGGCAGGGTCGTACTCTCCGAATGTTGTTGATGACATGTATTAAACTCTTAATCACTGTTATATTGTTTTCACTTCACCATTTGGAGCAATTCTCTGTGTAGAATAACTTCTACTTTTTTTAGAGAAAAGCAATGTCAGAAGTGGGATTTGAACCCACGCCTCCTATCGGAGACCAGAATGCCCCTATATTTAGGAAGGCTGCTCACCTTGAGTCTGGCACCTTAGACCACTCGGCCATCCTGACAACTGTATGAGCATCCATTTATTTTTAATTTTTTTACTTTTCTGTAACATGAAGTCTGAACTGTAGGTTGGATACAAGCGGGACTTTAGCAACAAAGAATAGAATAAGAAAAAATGCTAAAACTTAATAAATCATATATTAAAAAGTATTTTTTTTAAAGAAAATTGCATAAGTGAATTCAAATGTAGGCAATTGATGACATATCAAACTATTATTCCAGTTTCATGTGTTTTCTTTTCACAGTTGATGACATGTATCAAACTCTTAATCACTGTTATATTGTTTTCACTTCACCATTTGGAGCAATTCTCTGTGTAGAATAACTTCTACTTTTTTTAGAGAAAAGGAATGTCAGAAGTGGGATTTGAACCCACTCCTCCTATCGGAGACCAGAATGCCCCTACATTTAGGAAGGCTGCTCACCTTGAGTCTGGCGCCTTAGACCACTCGGCCATCCTGACAACTGTATGAGCATCCATTTTTATTTATTTTTATTTTTTACTTTTCTGTAACATGAAGTCTGAACTGTAGGTTGGATACAAGCGGGACTTTAGCAACAAAGAATAGAATAAGAAAAAATGCTAAAACTTAATAAATCATATCTTAAAAAGTATTTTTTTTAAGAAAATTGCATAAGTGAATTCAAATGTAGGCAATTGATGACATATCAAACTATTATTCCAGTTTCATGTGTTTTCTTTTCACAGTTGATGACATGTATCAAACTCTTAATCACTGTTATATTGTTTTCACTTCACCATTTGGAGCAATTCTCTGTGTAGAATAACTTCTACTTTTTTAGAGAAAAGCAATGTCAGAAGTGGGATTTGAACCCACTCCTCCTATCGGAGACCAGAATGCCCAATATTTAGGAAGGCTGCTCACCTTGAGCTGGCGCCTTAGACCACTGGCCATCCTGACAACTGTATGAGAATCCATTTATTTTTAATTTTTTTACTTTTCTGTAACATGAAGTCTGAACTGTAGGTTGGATACAAGCGGGACTTTAGCAACAAAGAATAGAATAAGAATTTTTTTAAACTTAATAAATCGTATCTTAAAAAGTATTTTTTTTAAAGGAAATTGCATAAGTGAATTCAAATGTAGGCAATTGATGACATATCAAACTATTATTCCAGTTTCATGTGTTTTCTTTTCACAGTTGATGACATGTATCAAACTCTTAATCACTGTAGGTTGGATACGAGCGGGACTTTAGCAACAAATAATTGAATATGAAAAAATGCTAAAACTTAATAAATCATATATTAAAAAGTATTTTTTTAAAGGAAATTGCATACGTGAATTCAAATATAGGCAATTGATGACATATCAAACTATTATTCCAGTTTCATGTCTTTTCTTTTCACAGTTGATGACATGTATCAAACTCTTAATCACTGTTATATTGTTTTCACTTCACCATTTGGAGCAATTCTCTGTGTAGAATAACTTCTACTTTTTTTAGGGAAAAGCAATGTCAGAAGTGGGATTTGAACCAACGCCTCCTATCGGAGACCAGAATGCCCCTATATTTAGGAAGGCTGCTCACCTTGAGTCTGGCGCCTTAGACCACTTGGCCATCCTGACAACTGTATGATGTAGGCAATGTGACATATAAACATTATTCCAGTTTCATGTGTTTTCTTTTCACAGTTGTGACATGAAACTCTTAACTGTAGGTTGGATACGAGCGGGACTTTAGCAACAAAGAATAGAATATGAAAAAATGCTCAAAACTTAATTAATCATATGTTAAAAAGTATTTTTTTAAAGGAAATTGCATAAGTGAATTCAAATGTAGGCAATTGATGACATATCAAACTATTATTCCAGTTTCATGTGTTTTCTTTCAGAGTGGATGTATCAAACTCTTAATCACTGTTATATTGTTTTCACTTCACCATTTGGAGCAATTCTATGTGTAGAATAACTTCTTCTTTTTTTAGGGAAAAGCAATGTCAGAAGTGGGATTTGAACCCACACCTCCTATCGGAGACCAGAATGCCCCTATATTTAGGAAGGCTGCTCACCTTGAGTCTGTCGCCTTAGACCACTCGGCCATCCTGACAACTGTATGATGTAGGCAATTGATGACATATCAAACTATTATTCCAGTTTCATGTCTTTTCTTTTCACAGTTGATGACATGTATCAAACTCTTAATCACTGTTATATTGTTTTCACTTCACCATTTGGAGCAATTCTCTGTGTAGAATAACTTCTACTTTTTTTAGGGAAAAGCAATGTCAGAAGTGGGATTTGAACCCACACCTCCTATCGGAGACCAGAATGCCCCTATATTTAGGAAGGCTGCTCACCTCGAATCTGGCGCCTTAGACCACTCGGCCATCCTGACAACTGTATGAAATCCATTTATTTTTAATTTTTTTTACTTTTCTGTAACATGAAGTCTGAACTGTAGGTTGGATACAAGCGGGACTTTAGCAACAAAGAATAGAATAAGAAAAAATGCTAAAACTTAATAAATCATATCTTAAAAAGTATTTTTTAAAGGAAATTGCATAAGTGAATTCAAATGTAGGCAATTGATGACATATCAAACTATTATTCCAGTTTCATGTGTTTTCTTTTCACAGTTGATGACATGTATCAAACTCTTAATCACTGTTATTTTGTTTTCACTTCACCATTTGGAGCAATTCTCTGTGTAGAATAACTTCTACTTTTTTTTGGAGAAAAGCAATGTCAGAAGTGGGATTTGAACCCCCTCCTCCTATCGGAGACCAGAATGCCCCTATATTTAGGAAGGCTGCT